>NC_086247.1:87821639-88019139 GCF_021018805.1 Prinia subflava
TACAATTTAGGTGGCAGCCAGGTTTAGGGGAGTAAGTTGTATGTATAAATTTTGGAAATGATAACTATTGTCACTCAAATTTAGAGATGGGTATTAACTTGCACATTACACAAACAGCCATTAGCATACATCTAGCCTAATGATCCAAAAGAGTTTTTACAGGAATGAGAAGAAGTAAATGGTTATCTTTAACTGAGATAACTGAGAAAAGAAACTGTCCAGTGAGACATTCTGCATGCTGTATCAAAATCAAACCCTGAAACCTCTCATCCTTTTAGTCCCACTCCTCCATCCATCATTCAGGGTTTTGGCTATCACACTCTGAATCTCTGAGTTTTAAAATTGAAGAACACTTACTTCCTGCCAAGTGCATTTGGAGTACAGTCCCACTCAAGCATATCCCAGAACCGTCTTTGCATCACTGCACTGCTTTCAAGTCATAAGCAAAAGGGCCTCTCCAATGCATTTATATTCCAGATTCGTAACATTTATAGAAATTACCTGTAATAAGGATTCTAAAGGGTTTCTCCTAGTCTACTCATCATGCAAGAAAGATTTAAACAACTTCATCTTTACATCTATGTTTTGTATGCTTATGTCATGACTAGAGTCCATATTTTTCATGGTTCCAAGAACAATGCAGGGTAATCTGCATTTAGTAGTACATGGCCCGTAAGTTTACCACAACAACACTAATTTACTATCAATCCATAAAATTTTCACTGTCCTAATTAAAAAATGTAATAGACACATAGGAAAATCTCAGGAAGGAGGAACGGAACCAACTCCTCACATAGCAACATCACAAAAGGTAGTAAGTGAACTTGTTAAGGTGGGCTGTTTATCTTGGCTGACTCATGGGCATCAACAATAGAAACAACAACACCATGGTTCTGACCAGTCTCCAGGGCAGCTAGCTAACTGAAATGCAGATTTCAGCTGAAATAGAGATGCAGAAGAAAAGCACTTGTGTTAGAGAACATCTCAGCAATGCATTTTGTCACTCAAGTGTATATAACTCCATCCTGTTCTTTAGGTTGGCACAAGCTACAGATTTTAGTGTTATCAACCATTCCAAGAGGACTGACACCCTCTAAATATTTCACTCTTTCATGATAAACCCATGATTCTTTTCTGCCATTTCAGAAATAGGTGAGCAGCAGGACATTGCAGCTCAGGCAGTATCATTTACTTTCAACCTTTGCTGTAAAAGTACACAAGTTGCTGGGCTGCAGGGAAGATTTCTCACAGAAATCATTAGTTTGGTAGGCTCTGGAAGTCAGTAAAGATAATGAGGAGAAAGGCCCTACTGATATTGCTCATTTTGTCAGCATTACCCCAGTTCCTGTGAGGGCCACGAGTTGAGTTCAGATAAAAATATAAATGTTAAGAAATTTCTTTGGACCTTACCCAAATTACCAAACCTTTTAAGAACATGAGGAGGTCAAACAATATGAGAGGAAACACTTTTATTCAACCTCAGGCTGTTGCTCAGTCTGATATGCCTGAAAACACCTCCATGAGTTACCCATGGCATACTGGATCTTTCTCACTGGCCATCAAGTCCCAAAATACACTAAAACATACAAGGAAAAATAATAGCTGTTAAGCTGTATTTTCCAAGCTTCTAAAATAAACTCATTTTAAAAATCATATTGCTTTTAACTGGTTTGTCCAACTCCACCTTTTAGTAACCACACCAGAAGCACCAACCGAAAAGCAAATTCTTGCAAAGACTGATGTTATTTCCTCAGTTAATATTTATTTTGCATGTATCCATAAAAGTACTACATGGAAAGAGTGTGCACACACAAAAAAACTCCTGGCTTCATTTTCCTGCCAGCTATCAGACAGCATTGCTCATGCACAAATCTTTTGGTATTTAATATTCATAATGCAGAAGCATCTACTGATCCCAGTTAGGATCAAGAAATTTCATGAGATGTTGTACAAAACAAATATTATCACCATTCTGCCACAAAGAATTTATAGTTGGATAGATTGTCAGACTAACTGTTTCTGCACTGGTTGTTGTGTGAAAAATATTTCTTAATCTTATTCTAGTCACTTCTTAATGCAAATATGACACAATAGGTAGCTCTATGCAGTACTGCAGGACAATCTTGCAGCAAATGCAGGACAATGCTGTACTTCAGCAGCCACAGAGGCAGAACAGTTAGGGGTTTTTTTAATAGGGATTCTTAGTTTGGAGGGGGGCGGGAGGGGGCGGGGGGAAATGTTATATTTTCATTGATCTATTTTATTTCAATGGAAAGTTACATGATAGTATTAGTCAACCTGAATACACTTCAAAAGATAATTCTTTTTCAGTTCAAAAGAAAAGTTGGCTAATATTAACAGCAATATTAATTTTGACTGTCTTCCTAATGGAAATAATTTGACATTTGGTTTCAAAATGCAGCCATATTTTTGAGATGTGACCCTTCTCTAATACATATTTCCCCAAAGGAAAGGTGGTTTGCTTGTTCTTGGTTCACATAACACTTATTCTTAACCAATGACAAAAAGGGTTTTCTAGTTCAAGAAGTATGGGGGGGTGCAGGGTGGGAAATTTGAAAATCTTTATATGGCCCTGTTGGCCATGATCAACTTCTTGAATCCTTCTTGAGAGGCACGTGAAGAAATACAGTTTACCTTTAAGGCAAGTTTAGTATTTAAGCATTCTTTAGGAAACCTGCATTGCTGAGAGAGAACAGTTTTCCCAAGGCTGAGCAGAGAGCTAGACAGGATCAGAGCTCAGGAGTAATATTTCCCAGTCACATGCGACCACCAGCTCTCTTCTGTAGCCCACTAAAGGCCTCTGGCAACCTGAATTCCCCAAATGAGGCAGTAGAGGATGCTCCTTCAAATATCTCCTTGATGCCAAGGATGTTTCTATGGTAATTCTGCATTCAAAGTTACTGGTTCGTGCTGCATGAGAGGCTACACAAGGGCCCAAGGAAATGAATGAACCTATCTAAGGTTGTGCATACCCAGGGGGCTTCCATAATTTTGGGTGCGCAGAAATACAAAGACGGAATAATGACAATGTTGTGCTGCACTTCATTTGTTGAATTACTTCAATACCTTGCTCACAGATGTGTGCATGTGAATCTAATCAACCAAACTCCTCGTAGACAGCAAAGATTATTTTGAGAGATTATTCTGTTTCTGCTACAGAAAAAGAAACACCAGCCTTTCATAACCTCTTGAATACAGGGAGATGTGTGTGCATGCATACACCAACACACACACACCTCTCTCTGTATATGCACCAAGAAAAAGGTGAGAATAAAAATCTTCCTATATTATAGTACATAATTCTCTTAAAGACAGGATGATTAAAACCAGACCTGCCTTTTTATGCAGAAAAATCTTACAATACCTGTTTGATTTTTCATCTAAACAAATAGATAAAAAAAACCAAACCAAAACAAAAAAACCCAAACTGAAAACAACAACAAAAACCACCAAAAAACCCACCCCAAAACAAGAGGGGGAGAGGAAAGCTGGCATGATCAGAAATAAATATCCTTGCACACCCTTGAAATCCTAGAATAGGAAACTTTTCTGTATCTTTTCTTCTTGAATCATATTTTGCTTCCAATCCTAAAACAGGATATTCAACTATTCAATTTGCTGTTCAATAATAGTCACTTACATTGCCTTTTAAATGCGTACAAAAAAGTTGCATCTTTTTGTTTTCATTTTCCCTGCGTGTTTGTTGCATACTGACATCAAATTCCCTGCAGGCATCCTAACCTTGCAATTGGAGAAACAGCGCTCCAGGGTTTTCCACATGTCTAATACACCTGGATAAAAAGTGCTAATTGTCACCAACTTCCATTAAATGACAGCAGTAAGGCACAAAATATGCTTGATTTGCAGATGCTAGTGCCACTGGGAATTAACAGAGGATTAATAATTGTGCAGACCTTGAACATTCCCCTGGCACTGCCAGCCTGGTTTCCAATGCAACATCAGACTGCAAGGCCTTTCTTTTTAACTTACTTTCCTGAGGAAATCAGGCTTAGGCATTTGCACTCTTTACCTGTGTGTGTTTGGCTGTCCTATCTTCCCACAATAATTTCTGATTAATCTGAATAAGTTTTAAGGGAAGGTAGAGGTTGTAAACATACAGTGTCCTTAGCAGTTTTGCGAAAAAACAGGAAGCTAGCTAGGTGTAATCAAGCCTGAGCCTAAGGGTTTCAAATATCCTGGCCTTTTAAATTCAGGTCTTCTTGCAGACAAATAAACCCTAATTCTGTTCAAATTTTGTTTGGCTCTGAAAGTAGAAGGGAGATGTGGCATGCCACATATTCAGCACGCATCAACCTTGCATGCAGCCACCTTTACGGGTCAGGTGACAGACTAGGTTTCCAGTTTGTGGTATTTTTTCTTTGCACAAGCCTATCTTGCCGAAAGAAATCCTTTTTCACCTTGAGGCTTTGAATGGGCACCAGGAGTCAGCTCCTTGCACAGGTTCACCCTTGCTCTTTTTTCCTCCAGATAAATTCAGGGCCCAATGCTGTATCTTCTCTGCTCTTTTCTTGATCTGCTGCTGCTGTTTCCTCTCCATTCGGCGCACACGAGGACACCACCCCTATGGCATGCAAGCTTGCTGGGGGTTCTGGTGGCATTGCAAAGCTCAGTTCTGCAGGCAGTGACATGATTACGGCAAAGGTGAGGGCGAGGCTGAGCAAATGTGTTTCAACACTTCTTTCTTTGTATTTATCACTGTGCCATAGCATTCCTGCAGCCTGGCCTGCTGCTGCTCCAGCTGCCTGTGCAAACTCCTGATGGAGCGCAACAGCAGGAGCCGTCGGTACATAGCTAGCTGGAGCCTGTACTTCTCCTTTTCCTCCTTTTTCTTATTTTCTAAGGTCTCCATTACTGCTGTGGTCTTCGCCCCAGTCACACAGCCCAAACCGCCAGAGGCCATCCTGCCCTCGGCACCGCTCCCTGCCCGCCATGTGTCAGTCCCGACCCGTGCGGCCTCGCCGGCCTCACCAGGCAGCCCTGGGGCCTGCAGCACCCTGGAGCTCAAATTGCCATGGCACCAGGGGCTTCTGGCACGCAGGGAGGCAAGGTGCACAGGCAGCAGGTTATCGACTGCTGCAGGGCGTGAGGAGGAGCCTAAGAATGCATCTACAGCTGCCAGAGGGTGCTCAGCCAGCCCAGGGGCTGTCCTCTGTGCCTGGCCACCACTGGCCATCTCTGGGCCAGTCAGGGCTGTCAGCTGGGCCACTGCCCTGCTGGAGAGGACAGACAGTCTTTCTGGCACTGCTGAGCTTCCCTCGTCTTCATTAAGGCTGTCTAACCAGGGGCTGGCAGAGCAGCCGGGGGATGCTGATACAGCACCATGAGTCGGAAATCGGTCTTCATCATCGCTGCTGTTTTGGATCTCCTCTTCATCTCGTGACATTACAGCTGCTGTCTCAGCCATTTAATGCATGAGCTACAGAAACTTTCTGTGGACAAAGTGGAAGCAAAAGAATTTCATTTCCGCATACACACACGGAGAAGCCCAGTGCAGAGTGACATTTGAAGAAAGAACCTCTTTTTATATTTAAGCAATGGACCTATTACTGTTCTAATAAAGCACAACCCTTGGGTCACTTCAGGCCATTTCTTGTGATTTGCATTAGATGTTCTTCGAGACACAACATTAATCCAATAATAATTAAAATGATATACTGTACTATTAACATTCTCAAATCTTTAAAGGCAAGTGATCTATCCCTGCAGCACTGGCTGTGCTGACTAATTAAACAGAATACAGTTGTAAATGGGCATTGTAAGCACTTCTCTCATTTAAGAACACAGCTCTAACAAGTGTAGTTTGTAGAGATGGGTGAGTTATCAGGATTGATCAGCTTTAAAGGAAGGTGGAGGTACCACAAAGAGCAGGTTGTATTTAAATGCCCTCTCCAAGATTAATCTGTCTCCTACCAGTTTGTTTACAAGGCTGCCTTTCCCCTTCCTATTAATTCTAACAGTAAAGCTATATTAGCACACTCTAGCCAAAGAGAGGAAAAAGAAACCAAACACTTACCGAGGGTACTGGGGGGAAGGAAAAGAGTTACAGTGCTTTGTGTCTGTGTATCATATTTTCTTCAATGTGAGTCAGCACAATCTGGAACAGAAACATCACAGTGCTGGAGAAGGAGCAGCAACAGCATTACGTTGTTCCACCCAGCAACAACACAGTCAGTCCCAATCACAGAGGAGAGCAGGGCTGCTCTCTTCCTCCGCAGTGGGCATTCCTCCCTGGCGTGCAGCCTCTATGTCATCTTTGAGCATCAAAATGGATACCAGGATTGGATGGCACCTTTTTCCCACCCCAAAACCAAACATACCTGATTCACCCATTCTACAAGGGGCAATACGTATGGCCCTTCTCGTCCCTGACAGTCAGCAAGGAGGTAGCACAGCACCAAAAGAGGATGAGGCATTCTGGACTCCAAGTGTCCATGTTTTCTTCCAGAAAAAACAAGCTTAGATAAACTTCAGCTGCATGAAGAAGCTAAACCTAAAAATGAAGTAAGCATTCAGCAGAAAGCAAATGCTAAACATAAAGACAGGCAGAAGCTGTAGATCGAAGTGGTTAATGTACACTCATGTTTAATGAGTCTGGCCTAATCTTTAAAGAGCGGCACTACATCCAACTAAACCATCCCACAAAACAATAAACTTTATCTGCACTTCTGATGTTCAGAGAAGCTACCTTCAGCATCATTTCTTGTTGTAGTGCCAGGAACAAAATTCAGAAATCATCTACCTGCATCTACTTCAATCAATTTACCATAGGGCTTCAGTTGCCCCGAGACTTTCTCTTCTCCATTCTCTAATATAAATAGAAGAAAGAAGCAATCCAAAATACTATCTAAAATCTTCCAGCAGCTGGAAAAGAATGAAAGTAGATCCTATCTTCACTTCTACGTGTGCTGCAACACAGATAATAATTTCTTATTTTTCATCTGCACTGACTAGCCTTTCTTATGAATCTGCTAGGGTATGCTCACAAACTTGACCACACAAAGCCTGGTTAACATTAATTCAGATTTGTACCTTGAGGTATAACTTGAATGCATTTTTTGGTGCAAGAGATAATTTGCACTGAATTTGTAAAATAAATTAAAGCTTCTGTGTTTATGTGCCAAATCATGCTGCAGATTAAATAAATAATACCAGAAAGAGATTAATATCCAGTGAGTTAATATACAGTGGAAGTTTATATCTTGGTGATTCCCATTTATCTGAATCATAAGCTACGGTAATTGAAGAATATGGAATTCAGATAACAGGGATTTTACTGTATTAACACATTGAAAAGGTTCATTGTAATACAGCATTATGTAGAGAGTCTTTTGGTTTCATCTTCTCTCATCTCCAAAGCACTGCAGGCATATCTCCCACTACAAAGAACACAGGGGATGGGTGCTAGGTATGTACCTGATCTATAGTTATGTCAATACTTTTCTATAAGATATAGGATTCTGTTCCTCACTTCTACCTTTGTAGCAATTTGCTGCAAATAAGTATTTTCTAATAGACTAACAAGTCATGAAAATGCAGAGTTTTGGTTTCCAGGGTGTTTTTTGTAGTTTTGTTGGTTTGTGTGTCCTGTTTTTGTTTGTTTGTTATTTCTCTGCTGCTCTAATTTTTTCAGCAAAATTTTAAAGTCAGTCCTCTTTAAAGAGATGGGCAGGGGGACAGAAAAGTAATTTTACACACCAAATTAGTGTCACCAAAATAATAATAAATGCTTTTTCTGTGTGGATCTGAATAAACAGCATTTGATACAATCAACTAAACAATAAAACTCCAATCAAAACTCATTGAAAGAGATGGCTTTTCATAGAATATTATGACTTCAGCTATAATCTGTGAAGCTTAATTGAAAAAAAATATTCAGTCCACCGGACTTTAAGAATCAGTAAAATAGAAATACAAAAACCAGTAAAATAAAAATACTGTAAAAATACATACTTGTTTTTGCTAAAATACAAGGGTTTTTTACGATTAGGGCTGTATATATGTTTTTATTTTTACCCTTCCCTCTATTTTTCTGATGTCATAAAATCTCAGCTAAAGGACCAGATGGAAGGGTTCTAGCCTCACTTTATACCTGAAGGTGAATAAATACTAAATACTTCAGCCAAAGAATAGAGATGCTCCAGTACAAAAGGGGGAACAAATCTAGTCTTACGACTGGGAAAACTTAAGAAAACCTTTCAGGAGAAAGGTATCTTGTGTAACTGACAGGTGGGAACAGGGAATGAGACCACACCTCATTTCAATGGAAACATGTAAATGCTTGATCTGAGATGACACAACAATCCTATTCACCCAAGACTGTTACCTTGATGAAATGGGTCCTACAGTTTATTTCCCTTTCATTTGCAATTTGACAGACCAACAGAGACCCAAAAAGACCTTATGTTAGTTTCTTCTTCAAAAATCACCTTTTGCTATCTCCCTAATGAAGAAATAGAGCAGAGTTTGCTGTTCCTCCTAAGAACCTGTCTCAGGCAGACTCTGCTCAATACCACTTGCTCACCCCTGGACTCATTTTTGTGTTTATGGGAACCTTTCCAGGCAGAAGCTGCTTCATATTTCATGGTGAACATTTGGGTCAGACCAACACACTGAGAATTTCAGTTAGGTAAAATGAAAGCCAAGATGCCTCCGGATGAGGTTCATTGCCTTTCATTACCACCCACTCACAGGCTGATGCAACTGCAGCAGTTTCAAGGTGTCAATAGACCCTGGAAAACCACCTTCAAGCTGTCAGTCTTGCATGCCCCTGAGAGGTCTATGTCAGCAGAGGTTTTTAATCCAACACACTCTTTCAGGTAATAGCTACAAGAGGTGCTGGGCAACCTGCAGGCTCATAAATGTAAGCGTGTGCTGAAAGTCTCTGTGCTTGCAGGCTTATGGAATGAGTGCTGAGCCATCACAGTTGGGTTTTGTGTGGTGGCAGAAAAGGCCTGGTCACAGGGGAGCCCCCGCAGACAGCCAGGACAAGTATTTCACCTTTCTCTTCCAAATATGATGCCATTCTCAAGCATGAACAGATACGAGGACAGGAAGGTGCTTGGGCAGTAAGTACAAATATTTTACTGAGTTTCAAAGCATAAGACCCAAACATATTTACGAACAGCATCAAAGGTGAGATAAGCACTGATGAAGATAGGAGATGTTATGTTGTTTTGTGTTTCAGTTTGGGGAGTATTTTTAACAAAGTATTAAAAAATGTCCTATTACAAAGCAGTGGAATTACATATTTTGTATTAATTACTCTTAAAGATTCAAAGCCATGTTTTGTCTGTTAATGTACCCATTTGCATGGACTTCTATGAACTCAGTGAGATCCACGTGTGCATCTGAGGCCTAAACTTTTCCCCAAAGATTCTTTAAAATCCTTTTACAGGGCAGTACATCATGGTAACAACTCGTACATTCCCTTTCTTCTGCCTTCACTCCCAAAACAGGCAGGAGTTCTTACAGACTGCTCTGCATTGCTCTCAATGGTAACAGTACCCAAAGGGGCTGGTGGCCAGTCAGGGATTGCCATCATTCTGCTCTCATGCTCATCCACAGCCACGAGTTTCTCCGCTCCTTCTGCAAACAGAGAAATAGGAAATGGGGCCCACCAATGACATCAAGAAATGCTCTAGATATTTCAGGGACAGGGAAAAGCATTGCAGGACATCTCCATGGCTTTCAGACAGAAGGAAATTAGGAACATGTACAGAGCTATGTGTTCTGGAAACATTTAAGAAAAGTAGAGTGAATATATGATTTTACCAGTTAGGAAAGGTTCAATGGCTTTAAACATGAAAATACAGGCATTTGAGTAGACCATCTTTATATAAAGGTTAAAAGACATTGAAACAATCTGCCCACAACTGGTAAAAATTAGCAAGCTTGCTGCCAGTCTCAACAGATCTGCATGTCAGAGGTACAAATCTCTAAAGGAGTGTACTCATACTACATTCAGACTGAGTCTGAGTTGCATTTGCAAGCTTCAAAGTCTTAAGACTGCAGGTGCCAAAGTGACCCAAATACTAGCCAGAGCTTGATGACAATTCGCACTGCAATATTTCAGGAAGTCTACCCCTAACTATGCTTGGGTTTAGCTATTCCCAGGTACACAAAATGAAAAATACATTTATATGGCTTTATAAAGATATTTTAGAAGTGAAAGGTTTTGATTTTTCCTCCAGGCAGCAGCTATTCTCCCTATCATCTATGTGGAAAGCATTAGTTTATGATTTCAGTCACCGCACACCAAGTGAAAGAATAACAACATCATTGCCCTAGCCAGTCTAAGCCCACATTCCTGCCATCAGATCCATAGAGTTGTGTTTTTATGCTGAAGCAGCCACAAAGGAATTTCCAACGTCTTGTTATGAACTCAGGGACCTACTTCAGCTTGCCCAATGAGCAACTGAAGGTTCTCACGGAGGCCAAGATGGGAATGGACAACCCATGGGTACACAAATCTGGGATTTAGCTTGATTCTTCTCCCATCTTGGCAGACCAATCAGTCCTAGGCAGACCCAGCTAGCATTCAAATGCACCCAACAGAGTGAAGAAGAAGCACTTTAAATATAGCTCTTAAAAATTCCAGCACATTTCAACATGAAGGAAACCTCGCATTTCCAGAATTGGTTAAGGATGCTTTGCAACAAGGATGTCAGCAGTGTATACCCTACAAATTAATGGGGAGACAAATAGAAATCTTTATAGTGACTTAAAAACCCTTGAGAACTGCCAGCTTACCCCACTTACTTTTTTGTGTTTCTAATGAAGAGTGTATGCTTGTCTATAATTCATTTTCATACCAAAAGGAAAATCAGATTATACGTTGAAAAAAAATTACGAATTGCAAAAAATAATTTCCCCTAACTGTTAAGTGAAAAGGAAATTCCAAAGTATCAAAGGTTTCATTTTTTTTCCCATAATAAAGAAAAGGTTTTGTTTCATAGTATCAAAATTAAAAGTAATTACAAGGTGATGGTCCTGTTTCTATTTTTTTTTTTTTTTTTTTACTTAAATTTTGTAGAATACCCATCATTTTATTCAGGAAAAAAATAAAGTCAGGAAGAGGGAGAGAAGAAAATGCAGAGGGACTTAAAGTAGAAGATCATGTAACCTGAGATTAGTCTTGCTATGGAGAAGAGACTAAAAAATTGTTCTTGCAGAAAAGATGGTACATGAAGTATTTTGAATAACCTCCAGTATTAAAAGATTTAAAGGTATTGCTCATATACTGCAAGAACTCCGTGCCTGGCAGGTGAATACTGGATTACCCAATTTAGCTGTTAGATTTCAGATGTGAAAATGAGTATGTAGACAACTCACGTGCCTAGTTAAAGTTTACATCCAGCATTGAGAGAAAAATGCTTTCTTCTAATGAATATGTAAACTGACTGTAATTTTTGGTAATTGATGCTTATGCTTGCTTTCATTTTGACGCTTGATCATAACTGACAAACTGGCAACTGAGGAAGAAGAAAACTCTAAGCTGTAAGAATAATAAACAGAGCACGGTGAGAGATGGAAAAATTCTCCAGCAGACATGGAGGAAAACCTCCAGGAAATGGGCCTAAGCCATAAATGGAGTAAAAAAAAAATGTTTGGTGTTTCTACAACTTAAAGTGAATGTACAGACATTTCCAGAAGCCAAGTACATTTTTTTTTCTCCAGTAACATTAAATGAGTGTCAATTTTCTGCCTTAGCTATTATACCTAAACTGTATGTGAAGAGAATATTAAGAAAATTACATTTAATAAAATTTTTTGTTAAAAAGCAGTTTCAGATTAAGCACCTAAAGAGAAAATAAAAAATGGATGTATTCATTCTGTTTGAGCCTAACCATTTCCACAGCTACAAAATTGACTCGTGAGAAGCTTAAGTCTGCAGGTCAATATGAAGGACTGAAAAGTGTGTACCTACAAACACCTTCTCAGAAATTCTATCTTCTCATTCAAAATGCCTTGTTACAGAGCAATACAGCTTTATTAACAATGTCTACATAGACTCACCTGCTGTCTACTGTCCACACACAAAACAAACAAAAAAAATATTCCCCAAGGTCATTCGGGGCTGAGAAGGTCAGGCTTGCTCACTCCTTAATACTTCTGAAGCTGCTAATGTGACTGAGATGGATGAGAGTGAGTAGGATACAAGCCTGTCTGTCAGCAAAACACATGATCTCAGCAATAGGCAGTGTAATTGATCTAAATCTCAGCTACAGCAGTTAACAGACTCCAAGAGGGAGAGAAGGCACTTGGACCACAGGGCTTGTTGTACTTGACTATGTTCTTACTTTGCAAAATAGACATTGCTCAGCAACTTGGATTTTTGCAGCTTGCTTCCAGTGGCTAGCATAGACAGTATTTTCAGATCAGTATTTTCATTTTTACATCCAGAGGCTCTTTGCTGAATCTCTGTCAAAGTCTAATTCATTACCTGATGAATTATCAGCTAGAACTCTATCACTTTTCTATAAGAAAAATTTTTAAGAGATTAGACAGTAACAGAAAAAAGACATATATGTGTGTGTGTGTGTGTGTGTGTGTGTGTGTGCGCGCACATACAATTAATGAAAGACAAGCTTTCAAGTGTTTGGAGGTTTATTTTAGAGATGTGTACCCACAGAGACTCATTTATTAAATAAGAATAAATATGGAGACTGATTTCTACTTAATTGAATAGAGAACAGACTAAGAAACAAGAATGTGAGACACCAATCCCACTGAAGTCTCAGACTTAACAGAAAAAAACCAAACATCCTTCCCAGAAACAGTGAGCACAGTTATGTTCTAGATGTCAAAAAGAGGTAATGCTTTCTTGTACCTCTTGTGTTGCTTGCAGCCTTGTCTGCTTGAACCTTGAACCTTGGTTGAACCTCCCTGAGCCCCAAGCAAAGCTCCTGCCAGAACCCCACTGGCATGTGTGGTTCAGAATCCTCCTTGTGCCTAGAAGACACTATCAAGCTGTTATTAACTCTAGTGACACCGGGGCACAGATTTATCCTCAGTCATACTTTTACTGAGCCTCCTTGAGATCTAGCTGAAGAGCATTAAAAGGACTCAGAACATAGTCATTGCCATCTGTCAGTGTATTATTTGTCACCTTGCAAGCTTTCCTCCATCCTTTCTAAACCCTCTGCCAAGACACCACCAGCACCATCTTTTTGACTCCTGAAGAGATCTCAACATCCAGTGTAAGTATTGTATAATTAAGACTTTGAGAGCAGTAAGCAAAAAACATCATGTCTGGCCTCACACTTAGCAAATTACTCACAGTTCCTTGCTTCCCTTCACAAGATTGTCTCGATAACACCCATTGCCAGTAGGGATCTGAGGCAATGAGTGCAGCAAAAAACCCTAACAAATACATGCCTACATATATGAGCTCTACTTCCTTAGGCAAAAATAACAAGTCAAATGAGTGAAGGATCTGCTGCTCTCTTATGTATGGTAGTTGTGTACACACTGATGTGCAAGAAGCTTCCAGAGACTTCTGTCATAGCTTGTCGAATTGCCACAGCTTGTAAAATTACTGATTTCAGAAGTTTGCACTGCTCCCAAAGGAAGGCTGCTGCTTTGTCATTTTAAAGGGGTGGCAGACCTCTGAGCTTCTTTCAGTGTAGATTGAGGGAATGACTGCACGTTATGTATGCCAGCTGGAGGTGGAATTGGCCAAGTCGAGCAAGTTAAGGCAATCCAAAGCTTTGAGACGGGGAAAAATAAATCCATGTGGAAGGACACAATACAGGCATAAACAACACCCACACAGCCTATCTGAAGTCTTGCTTTCCTGCTTGGAAAAACAAACTCCTTTCTGGACTCTGTACTTTTACAGACAAAGCCATCAAGCTTAATGGGCAAAAGTACAAGTCATAAGTACAGGACACTTAATCTAGGTAATTTATCTCATCCTTAAGTGTTTTCAACACAGACAGGAGTAGCTGCACTTGGAACAGGCTTCCTGTAACTTCATTTCAAACGACATTAACTTTCAGATGACTAAGTAGTCTAGAGCAGCTCACCTTAACCATGAGGCATGTATTAATGAGAGAGACTGAAAGATCTGTCTTAACGCAGCTCAAACAGGAACCGTTCTCACCCGTGGAGAGGGTGATCCTTGCACGGCTACAGCCAAAGAGCCACCAGTAACCTGTGTTTTGGGGGTTTCCGGTGTTTGATGCTGCATCTAGATAATTGCATTTGACAGTCCTTAATGGAACATTTTTCCTAATTCCCTTTTGAAGACAACTATTCCTTTTGGTTTCTATAACATCCCATGGCGATGAATTCTGCAATCTAATTTTATATTGCATGACTAGCATTACTGACAGAGCAAGCCGCACCTTTCCAGGGATTCAGTAACATGCTGACACCATCTTACTTTTGTCTCCTTTAATCTCATGAGTCATAAGCAATACAGCAAAATTTTCTACAGCTATCTGGATTCTTCCCCGATATCAAAAAGCTCTTTTAAAGCAGTGGCTGTCAACAGGCAAATGATGTGGTATTCTTTTTCACAGGATTGTGTTACTCACATAGATCCTTCTGCCATAAACCTGAGGACGGCTGAGGCTGTTCAGCAAAGGTGGCACATAATAAGTAAAAAATAGCTGTTTGCAGAAAAAAAATGTGAGGCTTGGAGGGGACAAGGAACCCTCTCACAGTGCTGGAATAGCCCAAATAGGAACCACTGGAATTTCCCTGGAGGAGAAAACCTATTAGGAGAAAACCAGTAGGAGTTTTAGAGAGAGAGTGAATAAGAGAAAGAGACAGGAAGAAGGCAAAAAGATGTCTTTAGATTTCCATAAGAATTAAACTGGAAACGGGAGTGGGAAGGACAGTGGAGAGGCAGGTTAAAGGATTGTATTCCTATTGTTATCAGCAGAGAGCAAGTAGGAAAGGAGACCTGGACGGCCTCTCTCCCAAGTCTGCTGCCCTAGGCAACTGTTTACTTTGCCCAAGCCAGCGTGAGATGTTTAAAATGAGTTTCCAAAATGCTCTGAGTCACCAGAACATGGATGAGATCTGTGGATTCAAGCCACCTTTCAAGATTATGAATCTCTCCTGAATATCCATTATGCCGATGATATATAACAAAATCACTGCTGCAATGTGATGCACATGTCAACTTTAAGGATACAGTCCCTGCTCAGATGGCATCAGCAGAGGGACACGTCAGCATGGTGGATTACCAGAGCAAATGCTTTAGCATGCGAAGTGATGCAATGTGTTTTGACAACAATTGTTCCCTTATGTTTGTTTCTGTATCAGGTTTGACTTGACTATCTGCCAGGACAATGCTCAGGATCCTTTGCATTGCTATGCAGAAGCTGATTATGTGATCAAATGCTTAAAGCACATAAAATCACTTCCAAGATTCAATGAGATAGATGTGCCAGAAAAGTCAGTAGGTGTTTGAAGTAATTGACACTAACAGCTAGACCTGGGTTTTTCAAAAGAATATGTGTTTTGTTTTGGATTTGGGTTTTTTTGTTGGTGGTGGGGTGGGTTGTTTCTGTTCTTCTAATGTACTATCATATAATCTGCCTAGAAATTCAGCCTTAACATAATGTTCACATCAAACAAAATTCATCCGTTAAGAAAGAACATACACAGGATCCTCCCTGAAGTGGAAAAAATGCAGCCTTTGTGTACAGCAGATCCCCTATGAGCCTTTGTACCCTGTGCACATGCCTAGAACGACAGAGCAGACTCCAATGGCACAGTAAAGCTGATATTTGTAGGTCTGGGAGGTTCAGCACTGAAATAAAACTCTTGTCTGTCCTTCATCCACCATCTGTGATGCTGAAGTTTTTCTATCAAAGGCCAACACCCCCACAGAAATGGTGCCCATATAGATGGCTACAGAAGAAGCAGGTTACCTGCTCTTATGACATTTATATTGCATTTCCAGCCTACCCTGAGCCATCGCACAATCTACAAAATGAGTAAATGTGATTCCAGTTCAAGAGACAAGGGCAGAAGGCAAACCCACTGTGGCACTTGCCCAAAAGCCCTAATCTCAAATAGAGGCTTCACACTGTGCTCCCACCTTTGGTAGTCTGGTACTGCACAGCTTTACAAGAGCTTTGAGACCTCAGAGGTGTTTAGCCACCAAAACCAACAAAAAGTGGTACCTATATACTTTCAGAAATCTACCTTTAATTTCACCATCCCATAAATCTCTTTCATGGAGACATCTTTCATCTTTTCTGTTTCACAGGCTAGTTGCGAAGCTTAATTGCACAATGACTGTGAAATCCAGTAAATACAAGATACATTAAGAGCAATTCATGAGATTTCTGTCACTAACATACTCTATCTTTTGGGAAATATTACTCATATTTTTTAAACTATTAAAAAAATAAAAACAAAAACAAAACAAACAACAACAACAAAAAAAAACCCAAACCAAACTAAAAAACCCACACAGCCATATGCAATGTAAAGCAAATCCGTCTTGGTTACTTGCATAAATAATTTGTTATACAACTCAATGGTGTTTGTTAACACAAAGTGGAAAATAGTATAGACTTTTCTGATCAACATGAAACACAGTTTACTTATCCACATGTTAGTTGTTTCTTGTAGTGCCTGGAGTGACTGCCCATAGTGTTGCCTGAATAGGACCCCTAACCCACAGGGTACCTACTTCCCAAAGGCTCCAGTGGCTTAAATACCTCTAAAGACCTAACGAGATGTGAGTCCCCAAATACCACATAAATTCACTGCAAGAAGATGGACCCAGTTTCAAGTTTTGTGTACTTGGTAACACAGTCTTAGCTTACCACTGGACCCCATGTATAAAGAAGTGCACGGGGTGTCATTGCAATTATGGTGTGTTCAGCCAGTTCAGAGTCCTCACACTGTTTTAGCTATTTGTCCATGGTCTTTGACCAAAGTACCTCGTTCTGTCAGAAAAGAATGAAGAAAGAAAGAAAAATAAAAATGTTTCTTTCCTGACAGAACAAACATACCTCTATCTTTCTTATTCTGTATCTGGGCAAATACATTTCATGTTAAGTACTATGGTATGGAACTCATAGGTTAACAAAACTTTTGTAGAGATCGAGCAGGAGTGATTTTCAGCACATGAAGCCTGTTACAGCAAGTTCTATTAATATCCACCAAAGGCAAACCTGTTTGTTGACCTAAAGTGCGACTGCTTCCTATTCTCCTCTTGTGAAATTGTTTAGGTCCTGTGGGACAACTGTACTGAGCTTTTGACACAAATATTAAAATTCTATTTAGATGTACAATGTTTTAATGCAAATTTTTACCATAAAACCAAATGCTCCATTCAGTTAAATTAATAGAATTACAAAAAGATGTAATGATAGCAATTAAGTCTTGAAAATGCAAATTTTATAGTCAAGGACAATTACTTCATTTATAGTATACTGGAATGATGCCAGATGAAGGTAATTTAGATCCCCCTAGCTCACAGTTATATCATGAAGGATATCTTAACTTCATTAGTATAACAAAGATGGGTGAGAAGTTAGAGAATACAAAAAAAGAGGGATTGGAGGGAAAATTTGACCTTTCTCATTTTATTCCAGTGAGAATACATAGATCTTACTAAAGTATTAGTGATATATCTTTCTACTCCTGCATCTTAAAAAAGTGGGGTTTTTTTATTAGCGGGAAAGGAACATTAGTACTTAAAAGGTCAGCTTCATTTAGATACTTAGAGCCAATGTGCTCATGCCACAACAGTTACAGACCTCCCATTATTTCAGTTTTAAGGATGCATACAGAGCTCATGCCTTACCAGGTCTCAAGCCATGGCCTCAGGGACATGAGGTTTTGACCTCAAAAGGAGTTAAAGCATTTTTGAAAAATTCTGCCCACTCTTATAAAAAGTAGTATTTCCTTCTGCAAACAGGCAAATCAATTAGCATAGCAAAGAGTGATCAAGTAGGTGCAGAACATGGAGCGATATACTACAGTGCAAAAATTTATAAGTATATATATATAAATATATATAAGTGTGTGTAAAAATAAATAAATAAGAAAAATACTGTTTCATACATTTACTTTATCACATTACCAAGTAGAAATTTCAGTTTGAGAGACTCTAGAGGTTCTTTCCTTCTTCCAAACAAGTATCTAGGGAAAGGCATATTAAATATTGTGCAGTATGAAGTTTCAATAAAAGCCCTTTACATCTAACATTTTTTTTCTTCATGGTCTGCTGTAGCCACTTCAGAGAAACTCAAACCCAGGAGGGGTGGACTCACTGGGTGACAACAGGCTCCAGCTCCACACTGGTGTGTGTCCCCCATGTAGCATCACATTGCTGCAGGAATGTGGAAATGCAGGACCCCTGCCCACATCTCCTTCACTGTAAAACAACTTGCAGGTCACACAGTTCTTATCCTTCACCCCACTGTTTCCATGATGGCCAGTGTAATATTTTTTAAGCAGTAAAATGTACACACATCAGCCTTACTGGGAGGTGACCACAAGTGAAACTGCTGGGTTATTCTGACCTACAAGTCCACTAGATTTATTCCTCAGAAATATTCATCCTAAAAACCAAAGAACAACTATGACCTGATTTTAGTTCATTATTGATTTTCATAACAGGGCTGTGGCTATTTTGTTTTAAGAAAACAAACCCATTCTGAAGGAAAAATGTACCCTGGGTAGGGTTTGTGCTTTTTCCTCCTCATTTCTGGTCTGAAGTGCACATGGAGACAGGCTGGCTTTAATTCCTTTGAGACAGTCTTATGAAATAAGAACAGGCCCAGTGCCTTTTACCTTCTACTCATCAACATGTATGCAACATGTGTGCTCAGGCACACCTGTAGTGCCATCCTTATTTTGCACTGATCTCACCAGTGGAAGTCTGAACATGCTGAAGAGCTGGAGAGATGCCATGGACTTCAATGGCAGAATCACATCAGAATCTCAATGGCAGGGTCTCATCCCATATTTCTGCAAGTCAAGGAATCTATCAGTCATTCCTGTGCTTGAAATGGTGGATGATATCCTGACTCATTGGAATGTTAATGGCTCCTTGTGTGATTCAGATTTCCTTCAGTGAATTCTGTCTTCTGTCGTCCAAGGGAAACATTAGACCTTGAAACAATAAGGACTTTATCCTACGATTCTGATTGTTAAAACCCTGCTATACCTGACAAGTTAGTATGAACTTGTTATTTTTATGTATTTGTTAATGCATAAGGAGTCTTGTATTATTCTAAACTCTCTCTCATTGTGGATGTTTGGAGATTTGGCTTAATGAGGAGTGTTTGAATGAGTTAAGCCTGGGTATGTTTGCACTACATTGTACAATACAGCTTAAACACTTGTGCCATTTTACTGAAAAGCATAGATTTAACATGCTAATAGTTTGTGAATCTGCCAGGTCTCAGCTGTTGCAGGGAGAAATGTTTTGTCCAAGCTATTCCCAATGTGTCTCAGTTGTAAAAAAAAACAAAAACAAAAAAATCCCCACACCAACAGGCTGTGATCATAATGGGATATTGATTAGTCTGGATCCCATACAGAACAGAACTTGATTCTTTGGTGGACCACTAAAAGGTCATATTGCTTGATTGCTCCATAGCTTCTAAAATACAAGAAATATTGAACCAAAACTGCTTTCAATTATACTCATGTTATCTGAGGCCTGGGAATGTAACCAAGGGCAGCATTTGGCCCATTCTGTTAAAAAATGGGGCAACACTCAGCATTTCATCTCGTCATTAGCAGAGCAGAACATCAGCTCTGCCTACACTAATTGATGTCCTGCCCTAAATTTAATTCCAAGGTAAGCAGGTGTGAATCTCTTTGATCCAAGGGCTTAGTTTTGGATGGACCTGACATGCAGTGATATGTGTTTAGTGTTATCTGAAATTTGTGGTTTGGTTTACATATTCATACATATTTCTGCAGAATGATATTTACAACAGTTTATATACCTCAGATCTCCAAACTCCTCGCTTGAGCTGACTCTCACAGTGAGCTTAGGTCAGCAATAAGATAATGACTTGCTGTTAAATAAGATTTAATCAAAACACTATGTTGTTGTCAATGAAATTAATTAGCTCTTTTGTGCTAAAAAAGATCCAGGCCAAAAATTACATAATGATGTCAAAATATATTGCAGAAAATACTATACATCTAACTCTTTCTTTTATTGTACTAATGTAACTGAGATTGTAAACTAAGAATCACTTTTCTATGAAATCCTGGAATATAAGTGAAGGAAGAAATTGTCCTTTTCTATCTTCTTCTAAGAAATTCAGTTTTCTAGTCAGAAGTCCAACAGAGTACATTCCATTTCTGGCCACGGATACAATTCAAGAAAATCATGAAGGAAATTTCTAGCAACAAGTCAATTATTTCCTTGATCCTATCAGAAATGTATGTTAGGTTTATCTTGATAGTAAACTCCACTAAATTCTAAAATGCAGTGAAGAAATAGAGGAGCCATACACTGATTTTAGTCAGCACTGTTCCTAGTTGTTCTGCCACTTGGAAAGTTAGAAAGCAATATTTATTCTAAATTCGTAGATCGATTCTGAAAAAATTAAGGGTTTTTTTGTATTTATTGTGTTTTTTTATTCCTATTTCCAATCCATACTGCAATGCTTTATACAGAATGCAATCCCTTTGTTACTCCTGACCTGCTTTAAAAACTGTATGGATGTGATAATTTCTTTTCTCTTTTCTGATGTTTTCTTCTTCTCACTTGATGAATATTTGACAGTAAGACAGATTTTTTTTCTCATAATTTTCCATTTTCTTAACTTTCTGAATACTGGGATGGGTTTTTTTTAAAGATGTGATTTGAAAAGGATTTAAGAGCCAGCATTTTAAAGTCCTTTCTCTCAGAAATTGCCTGTGGTTTTTGCAGACTTGGCTGTTTGTGAATCCAGTTTAGATTTTCAAATACTACTTGATTTTGAAATATTCAGATAATTCACAAAGAAGCCTTTTGAAGCACAAACAAGGCTTTTGGTATCCTTTAGTGTAATTCTCCTCATTAAATCCAAAGTGATGTGCTTAATGTACATACCTTTTTTTTTTTTTTTTTTATTCTATGTCCTTGGAAAGAAGTCAGTGGGAAGCCTGGATTAAGCCCAGGTTTCAAGATTTTCTGATTCATTCAGAACTTCCTGTCTGTTGGACTGTTCTCAGAAAATGTAGCTATCTATAAAATTTGATCAACAGTGAAAATCAATATAGTAATATTATATATTATAGTAATATTTTATATTACTATGTATAATGAAAAGCCATCAAAAATGTTTTTTCTTTTTTTTTTAAGATGAATGATGGGTTTCTTTTAATTTGTGAAAAGGATGCATTATTAAAAAAGAGTTTGTAAGACAGAAAAAAAACAAGTACAAAATTCCAGAATAGAATGAAGTGTATAGAGAAATATTTGCAAAAGCAGATTACAGATCCACTGGCAATATCTTGTTCACCAAAACACATCAAGTCATTTCATAGAAGAAAGCTTTCTGCTTGTTAGTTTTAAAATGTTCTAATGCAACATTTAGTTCACAATATAACTGTATCATATAAGGGCTTTCATATACTTTCCAATATAATTCCGTCTGGAAGTATTAGCTGATGCAGCAGCATAAATAACAAAATGTCTAGATTTCTGTGGTTGCCAAAGGTCATTTTTATGAAAAGATCAGGAAATACGTTTCACTGAAATTTAAAAGAAAACGATATCAAGTTTAATAATATTGTTACTATAATGACATAAAATTCAGTGAGATGGTGTACTGTTTAATATTTGACTGTCAAGTTTCCACAGTGAGTCTGTGTGGAAGCACTTAAACTTTTTTAACTGAAATTGTTTTAAATTTTATTTCTGCTTCATTACCTGATCTGTCCTTCTCCCCCCTTGCTACAAGGCAGCTTTGTTTTTGGTTGAACCTGATGTTTTCTGTGAATTACAACAAAAATTCACAGAGAGTTGTACACCCAGGGACACTCAGTGTAAAATGCATCCCCAGCTAGCCAAAACTTTTCTACCCAATTCATTTCCTCAATCGAGGTAGAACTACAGCAGTGGTTTAGAGCACGGCAAGGGGGCCACTGTCAGGACACAGCTGCCTTCTGGGATTTCTTAGGGATGGCATCATTTGAGACAGATTGATGTCAGAAGCTGTATCAACCCTCAGCCTTTCTGGAAAAGGCAGAGGGTCCAGCTGGCATAATGCCTTTACTCCCAGGCCTGCATTCACGTAAAGAACTGTAAAGACAACCAGAGCCACCACCTGCAAATTCAGAGCAGTCTCTGGCTACACACAGCCCTTTGTTCAACGTGATGTTGAGTGCTAGAATTAGAGAAATGAAAAACTTGGCACAAATATGAAAAAATTGGGTTTTCAGATAACTAAACAAACCAACCCCCATCCCCAGTCCTGGGACAGAAATGAGTTAATATACATGAACAACATGTAACATTTTGAGATCAAATGCTTTTTTCAATTTTGTTTTTTATTTGCGATTTTGTTTTAGAACATTTCCCCAGGATGGATTTTAGCAGACCAATTTAAGAGTTGTTTGGATTCACGAGTGTAGAAAACAGATAGCTGTAAATGTACTTGAAGCATTTATTAACGTCCCTAATAAAGTAAAAGTCTGAAAGACAAAAACAGGTTTTTAGAAGTTTAGTCTTTAAAAGTTCTCAATACCCATTTAGCTGTCCTTATGTCCTTACTTCAGGGCCATCTAGAAGGCAAGTGACATTTGTCAGCAGAAGTTTTATGCTGTCTCTGCCCAAGGCTATCTCTCAGGTGGGTCTCAACAAAACACAGACCTCTGGGGTATCCCTCTTTTCTCCTCAACCCTCTGCAATGCTTCCTCAGGACTCACCTCACGTGGGCCAGGCAGCCCTCCATTCCTTAAAAGGAGAAATTTTTTTAATTACCGTAATACTGGGCTTTCAGGAAAGGTTACTCAGCTAAAGGGCTCAAGGAGCCTCTGCAAAGGAGGTTTCAGAGATGAGAAAACAGGCAGAAAAGTTACCATCTGAGGACAGCTACACAGAGTCTTGGTCACAGCATAAAGCTACCCGTGTTAGAGGCAACAATCACCATGGTCAGTTCTGGTCTTTCTTTTCCATAGGTGTATACATAGTCAGGTATGTGTCCACAACTCTTGTGAGGACAAAATGAACTGATGTGAAGAATGATAGATATCTAGGGGCAGAGGGAAGGCATGACTGTTTGGTGAGGCCATATGGAAAGGATAGCAAGGGACCATGACTTGACCAAAGGGTGGTGAATGGTGTAGGCTCAGCAGTTCAAGCTAAACACAGGAATCAGAGGCTCATGAAATTAAGTATTTGGTTTTCAGGGAGAAAAATGGCACTAATAAGTAGTCATATGAATGAACTATTTTTTTTTTTTAATCACCAAGTTTTAACAGAACAAAGAGGACTGCACAGCAATGTAATGTTCTCTTTAATGTTGATGTCTTTTTAGGATGGAATACTCTCTTTTATGGCATGCTGAAAGCCACAGTGTTTTGAGAAAGGGGTAGGTCAGGGACACCAAAATATAAAGAGTGGGCAAAGGACTAAGAATAGGGTGTCCTGATTAGCTCCATCACTCTTTCCTGTAGACCATCAGATGGTGTGCTAAGCCAGAAGGTGAAAAAAAGGCCAAACTTCTCATTAGCAATAAGTCCTCTGGCTGCTAAAGCTACAAGTCATCCTGGGTGAGGTCAGTTCTCTGT
Source organism: Prinia subflava (assembly GCF_021018805.1). Taxonomy (NCBI): domain Eukaryota; kingdom Metazoa; phylum Chordata; class Aves; order Passeriformes; family Cisticolidae; genus Prinia; species Prinia subflava. The sequence continues at coordinate 87,845,403 of NC_086247.1, forward strand.
GGTGACTCAAAAGATTATGTTGCTTGTGTCAGCAGAAGCTCAGCTATGGTCACAGCCACACAGGTGTGGACATTGCTCCTCTTAGGGAATCACCTGGAGAATAGACAGGTTGCTGCATGTAGGAAAAGAGTTCAAGAAATATGGGAAGATGGATGGAGTTTGGGGCATCAGCAGGAACATCATGACTGCTTCCAGCCCAAGGTTACAAGTGAAGGGGAAGCTGCAGTCCATGCTTGGCAAGGCCAGGCATGCTGTGGAATAATCTAGGCAGCATCAGGTCTCTTTTTTCCCTAGTTCAAAGGCCTAACCAAAGCATTCTGGGCACCATCAGTGTGAACAGGGAAAGCTCAACAAGTCACTGCCAGTACACTGCTGATCTGAACTGTGGCTGTTTTTTGCTTACAGGCACTCACTCTGTTGTTTCATGTTTTTATGACACCAGAGTATCCAGTCCTTGACAGGTGCTCCTGGGAACTATTACAAAGAAAATAAAAATGCTTCAGCTTTCAAAACTTCCTAGAAAACTCTCAGGAAAACATACTGAAGTTTCAGTGGGCTATAGTACAAGGTCTAAAAATTCAAAGTGCTGAGAAGAGAAAGTTGGGATTTGAGTCCTTGAAAACAAGTATTTTTGGAGTGGTCCTAGTGATTAAGTCACTGGCAGCTATTTCTTCACAGCAACAGAGGTACAAAGTACCACAACACTTATGGGACTGCTCCACTATGGGCAGCTCTGAGCTGCTATCATGGTCCTTAGGACAAAACAATTCCCTCAAGAAAAGAAAAAAAAAGTTATACCACAGAAAATGTGTCTGGGTCTATCCTAGTGAGGAAACAAATTTACAAAAATAAGCATAAAGCAATGGATGATAAGATACCACTGAATGGCATCTCCCATGGATGAGACACAAGGTAATATAAATTCTTGATACTGAATGAACCTCAAAGCTCTGTAGTGCCACTTGCTTACTGAGACTGCTTTTCATACTGCAAAGAAGCTGTTTATCCCAAGAGGAAGCTGCAGAGACGTGGGAGCCTAGCTGCCCTTCCGTGTACACCACTCACCAATAACTACTGTCGTATTGCTGGATCCATTGCACAGGCAGAATCTAAAGACAGGCAAGACTGCCAGCAAGCTGCACATAGTGATTTACCTGTGTCACCATCCATCCAAGACCTGAAGAGGAGTTATGAGGAAGAACTGAGGGTTTAGACAGGGTGTTGGAAACTCATGGACTCTATTGTTACTTACCATGCCACGTCTTCAAGGAGTGGAGTGCTGGAAACAGCCTTCTTTGCTACATGGTAGAGAAGCCAAACTTCAACACTAGTTATGGGAAGAGGAATCACACTCTTTGACCACTTAAGCTATTTAGTATTTCAGGTGTTGTCAACTGTAGGTGGCTGGCATTTGCTGGCCAGAATTTCTTCTGCTTATCAGAGGGACTGGTTTTGTAGTACACAAGTGGGTGATGCCAATGCAAATCCGGAACGAAAAATCAAAGCTGGCCTCACCTACCTGTGAAGTGGGACTTCCACTGCTGGTGTCACAGGAGTGGGAAAATAATAGAAGCAATTTCTATCAGAGGGGCATCACCGAGTGTGCCGGGTCATGTTACTGCAAAACCAGAATGCCCCTCTTCTCCATCTTACTGTAATCCTTTCTTTAATGAGGACTGAGTTAGAGACAATTAAAGGTGAATTATAGGAACTATAGGGAATACATTCGAATCAAACATGAAAAATTACCGTATACCTTGTATACAAATTATATCATGTGCAGAAGGTAGCTATAGTTGATTGGAGCAATTAAATGTTTTTTTTAAGAAAAGCAAAAAAACCTCCAGTGAGAATATTTTAGAAAATGACTTTTTAATCATCTGTAGAACTGCTAAAACTACTCTCTCCTAATAGTTTTAAAGTGTTCCTTAGTTAGAATTAACTGCAATCCCTTTGCAGAACAGACGAATACTTCTCTATGAACCTGTTTTGAGGAAACTTTATTTTTAATCACAAGATCACATCCATGTGCTTTTATATAGTTCAAATGAAACTACAGCAGTTTTGAGCATGTTTCTCTGCTGTGCAAACAGCCACAAACTTTGTAACCATTGCATGGGAAAGAACATGTTCTAAAACCAGTCAGGAGGATATGGCACAGAACAAGATTCAACCCTCCAGCAAGAAACATTAATACTGATTGAAAAATCAGGTGTTTCAGTGCTATCTGATGCATAGTAAACAGCATCCTGCCACATTAATAAATCAGCTAACACCTTCAGTCTTGCCTGTGTCTTCATCTACCATTATCCCTGCAGATAATGCTGATTCTGCATGGGTAAGGACAGATTTGGGCGGGAGAAGGACTGTGGTCACCTTGCTGCAGATGAGCAGTCTCTGCTCAGCAATACGAAGGACTTGTAACCAGTGGACAAATGATAAGAAACTGCTTGGATCAAACAAACAAACAAACAAACGCACAGCCAAAAAAAACCCCCAACAAACTCCTGTGGATGGCATGTCCCAGTGTTCCACTTCTGCCTGCCCTTGCACAGGAATGCTGCCTGTTGGCACAGCCTGGTCACAGGGACAGGCATGGGCAGCCAGGGACTGGCCCCGCTGGCAGTGCCAGCCAGCACCTGATGTGGTGTGAAAAAGCACACCAAATAAAGCACAGAGACCAGAATCAGACTCTCAGAAATGGCAGGCCTAACAGTGGTCCTAACGAAACCAAAGGAACACATGCTCTAACAATTGCCCAATTTAACACCAAGAATGTTGCCAAGACTGCTGTGAGAGTTCAAACCGTGTCTCAAGGATACTTGTGAGGCTGTGAGAAATAAAGGAAGGGGTAAAAAATGCTGAACACAGCCTATTTGATCAAAGATACCCAGTGCAGTTTTCATATAAATATGATCTTTTTTAATCTTGGTGGAAAATTCACAATATTATTCCTTTTTCTGCCAACTTCAACCGTACCTTCCCTTTGAGCCTGCAAAACAAAGATAATTATTTTTTACTCACCTGCATAAAATGCTTGAAGAACTCCAGATGATTGAAGATATAAAAATGGAAAGGAAATGTGTGTATACACATGTTTATATATAATTATTATTATTGATAGAGTCTGGCAAGAAAACAAAGATTATTTCTTGCACAGCTTTGGGGATTTTTATAGCTTTAGAAGCTGTTTAATAACTAGTGATCAGATGAAACCCAACTGCTTTTGAAATCAATGAGAACTGGATTATATGTTGGAGAGGAGGAAGCATTAGCAGAAAACGTTTATATTACATATTATTTGTTATCTTAGATAATCACCATTTCTGCCTACAACTTCCAAGAAAGTCATTCTACTGCTCTGGAAAATATGTAATGATTTCAGGATAATTTCAGAGGCCAACCACCCTGAAAATCTAAAACCGTCATTGAAATACTTCCAAACAGTATGTCATATCAGTAAAAACAGGCTGGAGCAGTCATTTAATCACCTGACTCAAAGACTGCAATACATTTTTTTCTGTATTTTAGTCTTCTTTAGACTTAGGATTTCAAATTACTTCTTTTTTTTTCATATTATATAAATCAGTCAATGTTAATAGAATGTCTCCTAAACATAGTTTAATTGTTGCCTTTCAGTTTTTTTCCCTATAACAGTTAGCAGCAACTACAGCAATTCCCTCTGTGGACTGAATCCTGGCTACTTCCCATTTCCAGGAAAGCTGGAACAGTGTGTGTGTTTCGTGTAGAGACAGTAAAACAGACATACCATTGAAGTGAACATTGGGATATTTATATAGTCATACAGTTTGGCTCTGAGCTCACTCATTACGTGCACCATATCCCCACAGCCAAATTTTTCTGTGACTCAGTTCTTCTGTGACAGCTCCACTGTGCCCACCAATGCCGCATTGGAAATGTTAAGAGCTGAGCTGGTCCTTTACCACTCCACAGCTTCCTGAACTGCCTCCACTCCTACAACGAGGCGAAAAGCAGGTGTTGCCTTACACCACCATCTCTTTTTTCAGCTATCTGCCTTCTGAATCAAATGGAATAGCTCAGCATTTCTCAGCAGCATTTCTCAAGTGATAGCTGGTGTGTGAGGCTGTCAGTCCACACAGCACAAACCCATCTGCGCTGTGAGGGGACTAGGCTTGTGTTCAGGCCCTCAGCTCTTGTTCCTCATGCCTCTTAGGTCTTGGTGATGTAAATGATTTTAGACCACCAGTTTGAGTGCTAGGCCTTTTCAGACTGTAAGGGCATAGTCACTAACACTGTGGGAAAGATTTGATTTCAGAAGACTGCAGTAAAACTCTCAGAAGGAAAGCACTGGGCTAAAACCGAGGAATAGGAGTCTGGAAGAGTGCCTGGGTTCACATGAAAAAATATAGTTTCCACTAGAGCTTGTGAATGAATATTGAAAAAAGATGAGTGATGATTAAGAGTTTAAAATAATCTCCTTTCCACCCTTTCACCTGCCTCCAGTAAACCATAAAGCCAGCCATGCCCCTGGCTTGCATTATAATGGAATTATTGTTCATGGAGGTTTGGCCAGTCAGCAGCCAATAGTGAAGAAATGACAAACGTGTGTACAAGGGAGAGCCTTTGGAAAGAAAAGAGAAAGGAAAGAAGAAAATTTATTATTGCCAGTCTACTGATGAATGCAGGCATTAGAATAGCAGATGTAGGGTGTATAAGGGTCTGGAGAGTGAAAAGCTAAGTGTTGCCTCAGAGCACCAGGAAATGGAGCCAGGGTTGTGAAAGCCATCAAGCTGCCTGCACTCTGCATTCCTTAATGTACAATGAAATGCTTTGATAACCGAAACCAAAAACCCTAAAATGGCAAGCACTTCCTGCAAGAACTCTTGAAATAAGTTTTGTTGCTAATGTGGAGTAGTTGTCAGTGTAAGGGAGAAAGATAGGGGAACTGGAACTCTGCATGCTGGAATGGGGACACTTGCTTCAGCACGTGGGACTGCTGCTTGGGATACACTGAACAGCAAGAAAAGTACTGGAAGGATGCAGCCTTAGCTCCAAGGTAATGGATAATCCAGAAATAGCTGTTTCTCTTCCTCAACCTTTTTAAACTGCCACAGGAGACCTCTTTCCACTCAGAGCTCAGTTATTCTTCAGCATCGACTTCTCAACACACCACTTTGACTTTCACAAGTAATCTGTTGGACAGGCTAGAAAACCTGTGCTGAATTCCCTCGCCTCCAATGTTTGGCTTCAGTTAGGAGAAGATTTGCCCCAAGACTAAAACATGTGTAATAGTAAGCATAACCTTTTTTTAGCTTTATTGTCCTTGCTCCTAAATCTAAATTATGTATAGCTTGGGTGAGTTTATGTGTATTTGAGTGAGGGAGAGAAACTCAGATGGGCATGGAAAATGTGGACTCCATTCACCCTATGTACACTGTAATATGAACAGACTCACAGAGGTGTGTGGGCATATATAGACTTAACCACATCTACTGTAAAGAGGAAAAAAATGCTGAGAAGCATTTTGTCATGTTTTCCACTTGAAATGTGTGAGCTGTGGAAACTCAAATTGATCACATTAATGTTTCTTCTGGTCGTTTTTTTCTGATGCTATTTATTTTTCTTGTGCTATTTGTTTGTTATTGGGAACTCGACAAGTTTGTGAGGTGGGTTTTTCTACCCTTTCGCCATATCTTGAATATATGCACACATTTGAATTATGACTTTCCTACAGGAACTAACAGCTGTATGTGCAAATCATGCATATAAATCAATTACCGAGGCCTATGTACTATAAATGCACCCATTAATTAAGCAATGTCAGATGCTATGAACCATGAAGTTCATTACATCTTTAGCATTCAAACCAAGGATTATTTGAAGAAGCAATACTACATTTACCTAATAGTTAATGAAATTAAGACGGGTTGTTGCCAACATTCTTATTTTATGCCTAATTCAGTGTTTAAATGTTTATGAATAAAACACTAACTGCTGAAAGCAGAAATGTTGAAATGTAATTACTGGTAAGTTATAATGCACTTGAGGACTCATTATACCAGACTTGGGAGTTTTAAGATCACCAGTGTAACACAGTCTCCAAAAACACAGATTTTTTATGGGCTAAAAGCTGGAAAGACATAAATGCTGTTGAATTTGTCCTGGCTGAGTGGAAATTTTGATGATTGTGGTAGTATGATTTATGGATATAACATTTTCCAGTCATTACGTGGTTGCATTTCACCATTGTGACATGATTTGCATATGTGAATATCTCTGCAAATTAACTTCTGATGAGAGCTACATCTGCCTGGATTAAGAAGCTCCTATCTGAAAACCAATCCAGATGCTACCCTGAAGGACCTATTTGAAAAAAGGCAATCTGCAATGTCATCATATATAGTTTTTCCATATGTATGTCCTGATTTAGATTTAAATGTAAATATTGCATGACAGTATTGGTAACTTTGTTAGGGTTTATTCTGCCAATGAAGCAGCACTCTGTGATGTCAATGTTAGGATTACCTCTGCTGTGTATCACGCTTACTTTCCTCCATTTCAATAACCTACCTACAGACAGCTACATATCAAGAGCTAGACTGGTATCCATCACTGTGTTTCAAAGCCATTATTAGCCAGATGAATTAAAAAAAATTCAAATGTAAAGGGAAACAGTACAAAGGAAAGAAACAAAACCCTAAGACTCTCTAGAAGAAACAGGGGAAAAGAACTGCAAAAATCTTTAGCCGAACATCATCTTCTGCTGCTAGCTCAGCATTTCCTAGAATCAGGATTTTCTGCTGGAGGATATGTATCCATAGAAAAATGGTACAGACTGACAGAGAAAACTTGCATGTGGGCTCTGAATGCAACTGATAGACACAAGAGATAAACCCAGACAGTCAGACAGATGGGGGAGCTCAGAGGGAAAATAAAATAATATTTTTTTGAAGAATAATGGTAAATTACTATCAGACTCTTCCTGAGCACTTGGCAGAGCCCAGTAATTTTTTAGCCACACAGTAAAATAGAAGCTTGAAGGAGGAATTTAAAGGAAAGTCATGAGGCAGGATTGTGAAGGAGTAGTGAAAAAAAGTAAATTTTTTTTGAGCACTGCAAAAAAAAAAAAAAAAAAGGTGGCCAAGAACTGGGGTGTGCAGAAGCCAACATAACCAGTTGGTGCTGAGGACTGAGGGGAGTGTGGAAGAGATAATCGGAGAGTAGTAACACAGCCAAAGCCACGGACAGACAGACTTCTCCTTGGGGTGGCCTTCCACCAAGGTGGTTGGATTGCTTTGGATGGGCTCTGGGAAAGCAGCAGCTTCTCCAAGATGCAGAATTGTGTATCTGCAAGGCTCAGGAGGGAGCGACACATTGCCCTGGAGGGGGGGCACCAGTGGTGAGAAGCACAGGGATAATGCCACACATGGAAAATGAAGAGAATGAGAGCCTTGTGGACTTCAGAGCAGATCTGAGACACTTCAGAGACAGAAGGGAGGGAGAGAAGGTGGTATTTTTGGGTAGAAGGAAACAGGTCTAAAGAGGTGAGGTAGAAATGGGAGTCAGTAACAGAGCAAAAGATGAGTTTGTGTTCATTCTGACAACACACAGAGAGAGAATGAAGAACCAGAGCCTTTATTGAGTAAAAAGCAAGTTATGAGAAGAACCAGAGAAAGGAAGTAGCATTGACCTGAGAGAAAAAATACTTAACATGGGATCTGTGTGCTTTTTTAGGAATAGAAGAAATCAGATATTTTTATTTTGTAGAAAGCATTTTAATTTTTTTCTGATACCCAGTTTTTAAGACATCTTTTCTCTCTCCTAGAAATCTACTGACATTGCTGCTGCTCAGACATACTGCTTTTGCTAAATGCAATTCCAATTAAATTTTTAAATTGTGACAATATCGATAAATTTGTAATGAATTTTACTTTTCACATGAGTTGAAAGCTTGACATACAGAAGTAAATGACCAAATCCCAAAGAGTAATTGGAAACTGTTTCAGCAGTTTGTATGTACAGTCTTAGCTAAGGCTTAAGTATGCAGAAACCAAAGTTACACAGTGATACTCATACCACACTTGTAACTGCTTTTGATCCCAGTGTTGTAAACTAAAATGTAAGTGGAAGTACAGTTCAAAAATAGTTGAAAGCAGAAAAAGTGAACTCCTACCATCACTCAGTAAGAGGCAGTAAATAGCAGTGTGCTAAAACCACACGAGGTCCAAATGCTGGAATAAATTCACACTCACACGCACAAAAAAAAGTTAACAAAATATCTGCAGGCAAAGGCATAAATAAGGCATGCCCCAGGAGTTAAACACGTGCAATGGTATGAACCCACCCATTCTTACACTGAGCAGTGCCTTACTCACTCTTCATGTAGTAGTGCTAAACAATGTAGCAATAGTGCTGAACAAGAAAAGGGTTGTGGAGTCAATACCACAATATGTGTATTATATGTGCCATTTATATAAGTGCTCTCAGTCTGGAGCTGGATTGCTCCTGCAGGTCGGCGTGGAGGGAGAGCTATTGCCCTGCCCTAAATCCCATGTATAAATCTAAACCTGTTGCTTGAAGCCTCAGAATCTGCAGCTGGTCGTTGCCAAATAAAACAAGTCACTTCCCTGATGGGTTACATCCAAGGAAGTTCAGCACTGCTGAAAGCAATCACATGTGAAAAGGCTAACAAGTGAAAGACATACTGAATCTTACCAGCATTCATGAACGGCAATGAGATTCATTTCAGTGCCAGTAACTCTTAAACTAAGACCTCTGATAGCAGATATGAATGCAGACTAAGGGAAGGCAACAGGGATTCTCTCTCTAAAGCACAGCTGATCTCACAAGTTAAGAAGGGGTAGAGACCACCGTGAGGAAGACCATGAAGTTCTTATCCAGTCCAGGTTTTGCTTCCTCATAAAGCAGCTGCTTTCAGATCCCACAGATAAAATGCAGAGTCAGCTATATCAAGAGAACACATTGTCTCATTGTAAGTTCCTCCTTATCAGAAAGCACTGGTTTTATTACATTTTGACATGTCTAGAGGTAAAATTCCTGGTGTTGTGTGTGTATGTTGCCAAGGAATTTTCATGTACTGATTGTGTACAATAAGAAATGTAGGAGATTTCTCTCAGTAAGCAGAGTTCACAGTGGCCATATTCACATATCCATCCCAGTGTAATTCCCAAATGGCTTTATGGAGGTCTGAAGAAGCAAAGGAGTAAATAAACTCATTCTCTGTCAGATTTACAGTTGTTTCATCAAGGAGTGCCTTGATTGCTGTCTGTCTCTCTCATTCCCAGGTGAGTTCACACAGGAATCCTTAAATGATGTCAAGAGCAGAGGGAGCTAGAGCAGTGACATATATTGGCTCTCAAATTATTGGGAGATATCTTGATTTTATTTCATCTGGCACCAGTAGTCACTCTTCTATTCAGCGTGGAGAAACACAGCACAGTATGTCCTCACAAGGGAAAGGTGAAATCCTATAGAGCATCAGGTGCTCATTATAGCCAGCAATTAGAAAATCTCAGGTGTTACGATGCTTATTCAAGCCTTCTGATACTACATTGTTACATTGGAAATACAGTGAATATCAGGTGTGACAATGCCAAGATTTGTGTTTCTCAACTGAGCTCAAATTAAAAAACCCGAACAAACAAAACCTCAAAACTAACAAACAAAACCGCAAACAAAGGGAAAAAAAAAGGTGCCACCAACAAAGGAACAATCTACACCAAAAATAGGCAACTCTTCCCCTGTCATTTGGCACATCCAGGTTAGGAAAGAAAAAAGTACTAATCAAGCGTTTATATTTGTTTTTTGAAAGGTTAATTCTGTGGATTTGATTTTAAGTGTTCTTGACATTTTGTTTGCAATCCCTACCTAACAAGTTGGCAAGAAGTTTTTCACTATTTTACGTAGACTTTGAGCCTTAGAAGTCACTTGCCATGTTTACAAAAATGAACCAACACCTTGTATATTGTATATTTTAGATAGGGTTTGAGCACAATAAATCCGTGTAACACAGGGTTTTAGTTACAGTTTTGCCATTCAAATGTCTGTGGAACAATTTTAGGTAGTTGCTTCAGAAGGGATACACCTATTGCAGCACAGACATATCTTTGGTTGGTTTTGTTGACAAAATCTAGCCCAAGAGCGAAAAAGGATCCAGCTGATGCTAATGGAAATATTCCTTCTATCTTCTGTGGTCACTGTGTTAGCTCTGGGTGCCTTTACTGTTTGATAATCACCTAGTGGTCAATGGTACTGGTCAAAAATGCTGGCATTTTAGTCTCATTCCTCAAAATTAGGACACACAGTCCTTCTCCCATTTAGTGCTATGGTCCAGAGTGCTCCATAAAAAAAAGAATGAATTATTATCCTACCTTTAGGGATGCATAGATTAGTAGGACAAGACAGTAAAGCCTGCATTGGCATTATTTCTGCTGTACTTGCATGGTAGATGTTTCAATATGCTCACGAGAGGGCAGAAAAAACAATTAAATCTTTGGCATTATAATGTAAAACCTTCAGCAAGTGTTTTACATATGCCCAGATGGATATGTGGATTTATTTTAAAACTAGATAGTGATCTTTTCACAATTCTATTTAAGGTCAGAATAAATTTTTTTTCGTTGTTTTTTAACAACTGAAGAACATTCTCATTTATACCTTCACTAACTTCCTCTCAGACCATGACTGAATAAATGAAAAGAATTACCTCTCATTCCTTCAGTTCCTGTTCTGTAAGCTCAAGAACTTCAGACAACAGAAGCAGGATCCCATTTTTCATCTAGGAACTCACGCATCCGGAGAATTGTTAGCCTCTGTCTCTTTTTTTTGTTGTTGTTGTTTTTCTCATGGGATCTGGAGAACAAATGGCTTTTCTCAGAATATTACACCAGCAGCCCTATCTTGTTTATCTTAATCACCTAAGAAGTTTATCTCTGCCTCAGTTGCTTGAGTAATCACTGATTATTTTCCTGAGTGAAGGGGATCAGATCCTACAATATTATCATACCCCTTTCCTCTGGTTGCTGTGTAGCATTCATGCCAGCTCCCTGGTGTAGGCGGGCAAAGTTGCAGCTGATTTGGGAGGGAGCAGGGTTTAATTCAAGGGCATACAGTCAAATGCACATCCAGATGTCAGGCACTGTGGGCATTCATTACTCTGCAGTTTGAAATAACTCTTTCTATGCTTTGCACTCTGTAAATCTCAGCCTGGTCAAAGGCAAGTTTGGTTTTAACTCCCTGTGCCCGCTTATTCATGTCTCTCTAGATCTCGCTTCTCTTGGCCTTGCTCCTCTTGTATTTGTGTTCTTGGTTTAGTTCTCTGGATTGCATTGCATCTTTTCTGTCAGGTCCAGTGTCTGGGCAGAAAGCTGATCTGGTACTGGTGAGGGAAGGATTTGACTCTTCTTTCTCTAAAGCACTGAGGTATTCTGAGGCTTTTTTTTTTGGTGGAAAATAAAATTCTGTTCAATAGTATGCTGGGATAGCAAATAAAACACAATTTGTTCCTGGGACATCAACAGTATGGAAGAATCTAAAAAAAGGTGAGCATTTCAATGACAAAAAAAGTTATAATATTTTAACAGAAATTGTTCTTGTACTATGTCATGAACAGCCTCATTAGTTTTTCTTTGATAATTAGCTGTAACTGTTTAAAAATTATTAGCTGTATTGAAACAAAGACTTTTGAAAGAGAACCAGCATGAATGCTTATTGTTAGTGAATTAATTCAGAAAAGCCTTGATTAAGCAATATACACCTAATTTCACATAAAAATGCTGAATTTTTTCCCTGAAGATTAACTGTGAATTCCATTAATATGAAGGAAGTTATGTCTGAATATCAATTAGAGCTTTGAGGAAGTATACTTATGTGCTGTGTTAGAGACAGCCTGAGTCACATACACAGAGGGCCCAAAAAGGGTGGAGTTAATGGCTTCAGGTAATCTTTGTTTAGGTGGGACCTAAGTAAAGGCTCAGGAGTGTCTGTGATCCTCAGTTAGCTCTGGATTTTGTCCTGGTTTTGGCAGGTCACTTTGTGCTTGACTGCTGGAGCACAGAAGGAGCAATAGCTGAAAATCTCCTGCTGAAGGCAGCTGCACCAATGGCTTGATTTTTCTCAGGTCTTGCCCAGTTTGTGGTCACTTGTACCCCAGATGCTGCAGAATTAGTACACACCCTCTGTGTGGCCAGCACATGTTCCTCCAAAGCCTCAGGGAGCCAGTGAGCACGGCAGAATGGGAGGATGAGGATGGGGTGGCTCCAGAGGCAGGAAGGCAGGTGGCCAGCTGCCTGCAGGAGATCCTGTTACTCTGTGCAGCCTTGTCACTGCTGGAGCCTCCACCACTGCCATGAACCCTCCACCACTGCCATCACCCCACGACAGCAGCCAGGCACTCTGTGCTGCACCATCAGAACCCCTGGACACGCCCCATATGGCACCACCCTCGCTGGCTGGCCCTTTCTCTCCTTGCACCCTGCCATCCCCTTGGCTGTGTCTCCGGGTGCCCTTTGCAAGGCTTTCTCACAACCATCATGAGCATGAGAAGGGAAGTGAGGATGCTCATGGGGTTATTGTCTCTGGGTCTCCTACCCAGGTAAAATAACACACACAAGCACTTCTTTTAAAGCATCCCTTGGCTGCCTAATGAACCAATATATTTTAAAGACATACATAAGTTCAATTTCATTATAAAAATAAAATAAAACTGTGAAAAGGAGACAATACAAAAGCATGTAAGACAGATTTGCAATTAATTCTCCTTTTTCTTCCCTGGAATTCAAACATACCTCTTAGAACAAATGGGCTGAGGTTTGGGACAGTAATAAATCTTTGATTTTAACATAATTTTGAAACAATCACACATCTCTAAAAGATTAGGGAAATATAACTTTTATTTTAATGCGAGTAGTATTTTACTGGACCCTGGCAGGGTATTAGAGAAATTATCATTTTCTCATTAGTCTAGCTGCCAGCTAGCTCTTCTTACTTTCCTTTTCTTCACAATGGAGGGTGTCTCTGATAAAACACTACTTAATCAAATTAATTAAGAGGGACTAGATTTCTACAGAATGAGTTTCAGAAGGAATCAGGCCAGAAACTTAGTATGTTCAACACTTCAAATGCTTTCTCAAATACCAGGCTTCAGTGGTATTTAATTGTTTGCTTGGGTCAGGTCCTAATAGTTTGGCTTTCAGGTTAAAGCAGGAAAAATTTTTATTAGACAAAAAGGTGCCATCAAATGGATTTATGAAAATATGGACGTGTTGCTGAACTTCTTGTCAAAATAATTTCCTTCAAGAAATTCGGCGCTGTCAGTGCATTCATTTTGTAATTAAATGTTTTGACAATTCAGGCTGAAACAATCATTTGTTTGAGATTTCCTTTTTGCTATACAGTTGTCAAGTGTGAAATCAAAACCACATCTGACTTGATTCTTTTCTAATCAGTTGTTCAAAATAACTGAGTTTTGTGCCAAACTGAAATAATAATTTTTTGAGTTGTCAAAACTGCTGATGAATGCAAAAAAAAATGAAGCAACTGGAATAAAAGCAGTTTGTGTACAGAACTCAAATTTTGTCGGCTACAAATAAAAAATCTTTCATGGATAGTCTATTATGATTTTGCTTATTCAGTTGTCATACGCAGTTGTGTTAACCGCTGTGAATGCAGAGTTGAAGTAATAAGTATTGTTTTCAATATACATGCTGAAATAAACTGTATAGTTATACAATTTCTTTCAGCATGTATATTGAAAGCAATACTTATTACTTCAACTAGGATACATTCATCTGCATCCTGTTCTAGAAAGAACTATCTAGTTGTTGGTCACTTGTGAATAATCCCTCATTACTGAAGCATGATCACTGTAAAATCTCCCTCAGGGCCCACCAGGCTCTGTACAAATCAGGACTGTGAGATATCACAGCCTGCTCCAGATCTGCTGGCTGCTGGGTACCAGTTTGTTGTGATGGGATCCCACTGAATTTTCCAGCATGTTACAGAAGACTGGAGCAGAAATCAGATCCAGGCCATTCAGAAACCTTCTCAAAAGACAGGCCCTTCTTTCCCTCCTTTTCCTCAGTAAAATCCTCTCTTAGCCGTAGGCTCCTGGTAATGTTCTACCCCAAAGCTCACCCAAACCTTTAGGAGGCACAACAGCATTTGGGCCTCAGGAGGGACAGTAACTGAACACAAGCTGAATTCCAGGGTGGAAGAGATGCCTTCTTGTGGAGAATCTCAAATGTGAGATTCTCTGTGTCAATCTCCAAGGACTGATAACCATCCCGGTTTGGATGGTTAACATCCAAATGGTTAGATGTTAACCAGAAGGTTAAGGTCTAACACGGAGGAAGAGATAAGGCAGCATTGCTCATTTTAATGCTGCTGCAGAAAAACTGCAGGCTAGACACAGATACACAGGTCTGACACGGTCTCTGTCAGATACGACAGGCCTGCCATACCAGAATCCTGCCCATCCACTTGCTTGAACAACCATCCATCTCTGTCCCCCAGGTAGGTTTTTAGGGACAGCATGATAGTGAAGTACAGAGACAAAGGTATATGACACATCCTCCTGTCTCCTCAAAGGTAGAACAACTATGTAGACCTCTGGCAAACATCATGAGGCATAGAGAAGTTCCCCTCTGAATATATCACCTCCCATGTTAAAGTCTTCCATGGAGACTCAAGGTCTCACCTCTCACTTTCAAGTCCTTTAAAGGGAAAAGGTTCCATTTGCATTTAGAGTGATTTGATTCTGGCAAGAAAGACAACTTTCTTGCATGAAGAAGCACATCTGTTTAGAATGGTTCTTAACCCTTTTTTGGCGAAGAGGTCAGCTAGGGAAAACCTTATCTGCTCTCTGATGGGACATTGAGGTGAGGGGATGGGGAACAAGGCATTAAGGGAAAGAGGTACATCCACAGTTAGCTTTTCCCAAGCTGAGTTCCTGAAGAGAAGGAACATCAAAATTAAAAAGAATAGAGCTTTATTTTGTTTGCTCTTTAAAAGATCTATGATTCAGAGGGTGTAATGGGAAAATGTGTGATTCTCCTTTGAAAGGACGGCTACGGCATATGGGATATTCATGAAAACCACTAGAATCTTGCAACAGTCTCTGAAAGCTCATCTATCTCCCTTTACCATTTTTCTCCCTTCTTCTGCCCCATATAGAATCATCAGATTGCCAAGTGTCTAAGGGAAGGTGCCAAGTAGGTTGAATTAAATATTTCCATAGAGAACGAAGTCATGTTTTTAAAGCATTACAAGAGATTGCTTTATTATATTTTTTCCTTCAGTAATATAAATTCAGTAATGAACAAAAAATGGAATTAGCTGAGATAAATGTGATACAGACAAAAAAAAAAAATGGAACAAAAAGTTGGACAGAATGGTTTCTGAAACTAGCCATACAGAAATGAAAAAAGTCATGTAACCAAAAGCAACATACTGCAGATTTTTGTTCTAATTATTAAAAAATGTTCCCTCCTACTCTTGGAACTTCTAGTCCAAGTTTGAGCCTGGAGCAAATTTTTACAGTAAAGTTATAAACCCTTGAAAACAGAGGTTTATAATGGAAACACTGGCACAATTCTAACTAAAGTGTTGTGCCATGGGGTGCCTCTGTAATACAAAAAGAGTCTCTGAGCTTGTATGCCAGCCAGAAAAGCCAGCAACACCCAAGAAAAATTTGACAGAAGTAGATGAGACATCAGCAGTACAATTTTTGAGATAAAGCAAGCACACGAAGCCCTACACAATAAAGGATTACAAACAATTTGTCACAGCTCTGAATAAATACAGAATAGGAACCACACTTTGAGAAAATGATGGGTTATTAAGGTATGGAATTTAATATCATTGTCAATCTATAAAACTTTTACAACCTAGTCTTATTTGCACAGAGATTACATCCCCAAAGCTCAGTGCCAAAGACACATGTTAATAAGCTCACAACTTTTAATTAAGCAATATGTATAAGTAGATTCCCATTAAGCTGTGATTTGTGGGCTAGTTCATTACAGTGGGTTCCAGCCACCAGACACATATTCAATACAAATCAAGCAGCCTGCATATTATCCAGCTTAATGTGAGCCTACTTGGGATATTTTATCACCAGTTCAAATTGGTGGTTCAGAGAACTATATTTTTTTCTAAGACTGGGGGCAGCGACCAGAACCTTATAATGACCCCATGTTGTTTTGTTAATGAAACTATCCATCTGAATTGTTTAGTCGCAACTGGTAATTATTCATACAGTTAATCATAGTTCTGTTATATAGAACATGTATATGACATTCAGCCAGAACACATTTGCCCTCATTTAAATTAAATGTGTAAAATAAGGTGCAAAAGAAGGAAATACGGCTACTAACAAATGCAACAATAAAAATAATTCACACATTTTACTCCAAAGAGAATGAGGACATTTTCCAGGTCTTGGAATAACTCTCTTTTGAGTTGCTGAATTATGCTAAAATTTCTGCCCCTAGATTGTGACACAGGGTGCATTTTTTCCATCAGCTTTACCCAGGATAGTGTGCCATGCCATTCCACATTTTTCTTGTTTAGATGGATTTCCCATTGATTACATCAGCAGTGAAGATTGTAGAGCAATTTGATGCAACAGTTTTCAAAATAAGATGGATATTCTGCAATATTTAATTTATTTTCAGGAGTGAGTTATAAGTTCATGGATCACTGGATCATCTTCTAGAAGAAATTACTGCAGTCAGATTTCTGGAAAATAATACTTCATCATAGCATTTTGTTTTGGTATTCCTTCCATAACAATAAGTGAATTAATTAACTTTGCCACACATTTACGGTTATCAAGAGCGACAATTGTTTCTAACAGCCCTATGAGTAAGTATTCTGCTGTATTTCACTGTAAGGAAATATGCATTTTATTTACTGACTGACCTTTCCTCTGTAACCCTCTTTAGCCCCCGTAAAACATACACAAAATATTTAGGGTTGATTTTTTTTTTAATTTATATTTTCTAGTTTGCTATTGAAGTAGTCTCTGAATAACCAATCTTAGGTAACATAATGATACTACCAAGAGCTTTCTAGTATTTATTTGGAAAGCAGAATTTGCCACTGAGCCGCAGGTTCATCTTATTCAGCACATTTCTAACACCAGCAGCTTTGCCATGAGGTTTTATGAAACCAGGGAGGGAATGAGACCCAGCAGAGGAGAATTCAGGCTGAAAGAGAAAGGAGTGAGTTCCTGAGAAGGAGATATGAATCAAGGAGAGGAGAAAGATCATAATTAGCCATCGCTCTAAATGTAACAAGAAGAATTTTTCAATCAATATGGTAAGCTGCTTGTAGCCAATTAAAAGATTGTAAAGTAGGGACAATGCCATATGTAGATTAGGCTAGTCTCATAAAAAGAGCCTTGAAGCAGTGTTGCATAGTTCATGAATTGATTTTGCTTGAAGGCCGAAGGAAAAGGAGCTGCAATAACCCAGTCCTATAGTTACAAAAGAGATACCTCAGAAAAGTCCATTCAGTGCCAAATTAGTCAGAGGAGTTTTACAAATCCCTTTTATACCAAAGTTTTGCCTTACCTAACCATCCTTCCTAGGATCATGCTGATCTGGAACTATAAGGAATAGGATTTGGGGTTTGGGGATTTTTTATGATGACACTATTTCTAAATAAACTAGAGCAATGCAGGTCTAGGAAAACCTGTACCTCTGCCTTCAGCTTTAATCTACCCCTGAATCCTAGCATTTCGCCTCTGCCAGCTCTACGGGATACAGCAGCATATGGAGGACTGAAGAAACCACTTCAGAAGCTAAAGTGTTAAAAACAGTCTCCTGAAGCCTGCAGAGGAAGCATGGAGTCAAGGAAAACACCCAGACATATAGCTGTTGAGACAGGAGCAACATTACAGCCATTAAAATCAAATGTCAAAGAAGGAACAATGCCTATTAGCTTTTAGAAGCCAAAAATGAACAGTTCAGCTTTATCAAACAAATGGGTTGCACTACCCAATTACTAACTTCTGATAAGCACCATGTCAATTTTGAAATTGTGCTGCTGAGTCTGTGGAGAAGAAAAAAGAAATCTGAGTTATCCACATAACAAGGATAAAAGGAAGCCAAACTACTACAATCCTGACCTAATTACCCAGGCAAATCACTCCCCTTTCTGGAACCTTGTAGAGCCAGTAGGAGCACTGTAGCATTTGCTGACAAAGCTCTGACCTTGCAGGAAGCCCCTTTTCTCTCCTCTTCCTGTCCCATCTGATCAGAAGCCTTGAGAAGTCCTCTGACTGGGTCCCTCACTCAAAACAGTATCTATCTCAGCATCTTTTTATTTCATCATACCCAGGAGTATAAAATCTGGGACTGTGTATCAGTGAAACGGTCCAGTAAAATCCACAGCCTGCAGAGTGAAAGTGACTCCTTATCCAGCACAGGAAATTTTTCACAGCTTCACAGAGCAGCTGGCACACATAGTAGAGGAAACCATTATCCTATTTGCTTCTTAAAGCTGGTATCCAGTGCATTCAGGGAATGTACAGAGGCTCCCATTCCTTCCTCAGTGTTGTTCAGTCTGACGCTGGTTGAAGCATTTTAGAGCTATCCTCACCCCAAGCTACGTGGTGTGGTGAATCAGGCACAGGTTGAGTTTCTCAGCAGCAGAGTATATCATTGAAAGGATAATGATAATAATAATAAAAAAAATCATAAATTACATTTTCTGTTAAATAGTACGCACACACTTTCTGCTTTCTTCTTCATCTGTGCCTAAAATGAGTGTTAAAGTCCATGTTTCATCCCCAGCCAGTGGGCTGTCTGTAAGGACTCCTACCTCAAGGTCTGTCTTATCACTCACACCATTCATAGTCAAATAAGAAACACAGGACTTCCAAATAAGCCTTTAAAATCACACACACACAGAGGGCAGAAATCCAGTTCAGTCACAGTTGTGTTGGATGAGGGAATGAGAGCGTCACTCCCACCTGCCCTCACCACCTTTCTGCCAGAGATGACTGCACTTAGAACAGCTAGCAGAGTTGCTCATGTGAATGATTTCTCACCTGTTTTGGCTAAACATGGTCCTGTGAGGCTTGAGCAGCTGGAGCAGAAGGTATTTGCTGCTCAACCTGACATGGGTGAGGGAAAGCTCCCATGGGAGCTTCTCCTGCATAAAAAAGCAGCTGTAGACGATCTCTTCAGGTGGAACAGCTGTGCTCAAAGGAAAGCATGTGTCCACAACAACAGCATGGGTAGAAGAGGAGAGCTAGAAATTAGCAACCTGAATGCAACATTTTAGTCTGTGCTCACTATTTTCTTTTTGGACAAAGCTATGCCTGTATTGGCTCTTTTGACATCCCGTTCTAAAATCCCTCAGGCTGTCAGAGGGGCAGAGACAAGCCCTTAGCTTATACACTCAGCCCCCAAACCCAGGTAAAATGTTGTGCCCCTGATAAGGTAGATACATGTGCATGAGGCCATTGATTCATAAGGAAAATCAGCATTGGTAGGTCGATGTAACATGGTAAGTTTTTCAGTGCTCAAAAAAGAGCAGGGGGGAGGAGGGGGAGCAGAGGGGAATCAGGGGCTGCAACCTATTCCTGTCCATCACTTTTTCATGAAAAAATCATGTGATGAGACCATTAAAAAATTTAGGCTTTTCCATCTCTAATTTGAAAGATATTATGAAAAAGTAAAGCATGTTCTCTGATATTCAGAGCCTCTCTAGTATATTCACAGACAATATCTGTGGAAAAAACACAAAAGCCTTCAAACACAGATTTTTTATGTCAAGATAGAAAATAAAGACTTAAACAGCATCAGCAACAGAAAAAAACTTTGGAAAGGTTTAAAATACAGAGCCTTGCCACTGAAGTCCGTCCTGCTCTCATTCTGTACACATGAGCACACATATGCATGCATATTCTTGCACTGATTTTAGACAGTCATAGCTGTTGCAGCTCCAAATTCACTGTTAAAGGTGAAGTTCTAAAATTCATCTGAAACTTGAAGAGAAAAAAAATTTTTTTCATTTTTATTATTTTATTGTGTAAAGACTCCATGCCTTTGGAGTAGGAGGCTATTAAAAATGCATGTCATAGTGCAGATGAAGAAGTTTTCCAATTTCATTAACAAGTAGCAAGAGCTGTGCATATACCTCCAATACAGAATGTTTTAGAAATATGCCCTATTACGTCCAGTTAAGTCAACCTTGTGTCATTATTTCGTATTAGTGTATATGACAGGATTGGCATACCCAGGAAAGAAGCATCAGAACCATTACATGCCAGTCAGGAAAAGGAAGAAAGGAATTCTGTGTTTTGAAATCTACATTAAATATCATGTCCTCAAATATTTTGAGAAGGAAAGGTTCTATTGGTTAAAAAAGAAAACAAAAACAAAACCAAAACAAACTGTGAAGGTTTAAGGAAGCATTTTGAATAAAGCTCTAGTAAAACAAGCGGGGGGGGGAAGAAAAGGACCATTTTGGAGTGTATATTCAAGTAGAAAAATACATAGAAAGGAGAATGAAAAGTTTACTGCATGAAGAGAAAAAAGCATTGCTTAAACACCTTTTTTAACATGTATTTTTTTTAAAAAACCACACATTTTAATTTTTTTCAAGGAAACTTTTTGAAATAAGTCTAGATTTTGCCAAATATATATTTCAGGTCTAATATCATTATCCTACACTATTAATGGAAAGACTTCTGCTGTATAAGACTACACTGCTTTCACTAAAATGTTAAGCACATGTTAAGCAAAAGTAGAAAGAGTACCTGTTTTGGGAAGATCACATAATTTCCACAGAACCCCAGAAATTTAGGGCCACAAGAAAACTCAAAACACCTCCAGTCAACATTTGGACTAAAATAGATTAACTACATCACTCCCTTCATGTTTCTCTTGGTGGGTTGACCTTGATTGGACATCAGTTGCCCAACAAGCTGCTCTATCATTCTTCTTCATAGCAGGATGGGAGGGGAGAATATAAGACAAAAAAACCCCTCCTGGGTCAAGATAAAGGCAGCTTGATAAATTAGAAGCAAAGGAAGACAAGAGATTTTATTCCCTACTTCCCATCAGCAGGCAACGTCTGGCCACTTCTCAGGAAACAGAGCTTCAGCACCTGCAGCAGTTGCTCCATAACACAAATGTCATAAATAAGGAATGCCATCCTTTTGTCCTCCTTTCCCTTAGCTGTTATTGCTGAGCAGCTGCCATATGGTATGGAACACCCTTTTGGTCTGAGTCAGCTCTCTTGGCTGCGTCCCCACCCAACTCATTCCCCATCCCCAGCCTATTGGTGAGGAGGAGAATGTTGGAGAAAGAGTGTGGGCCTGCCCCAGCAATGGCCATAACACCAGCACAACGACTGCCAAGAGAAAATGGACTTCATGTCAGCCAAAAACAGTGCACTTTACAAAGAAAACAGCCTGCAAACCTAGTCACAAGAGAAAACTCAGAACAGGATTCCCCAAAGAATGACACTACAGAGAAAATGAAGGACTCAAAATAGCTTCATGCATAGGCTCGTCGATCTTGTAATTTTTACATCTGAACTGTAATTTTATGTCCTCCTAACATTCGATCTGGATGGTGAAGATGAATCTGCGGCTCAGACCCTGAATGTGTCATTCCCAAGTCTTCTGTTGTGTAGCTCCTGTTTAGGAGATGTCAGTGGCTTAGGAATGGTTTGAGACTCAGAAAGGTTTATGATTATTCATGTCTTCCATATGTTCTGACAACAGATTAGAATGTCTTCCAATGCCCATTGCTGTGGAGGAAATAATGTTGCTACACGATATAAAAGAAGCCCTCAATGTCAAAACTTTTTGCATTGTAAATTCTTACATCTCCATTGCCTTTAACTGAGCAGCAAAAAGTACTTTTGCTGAGGATCAGGCCCCCCATCTTTAGATTACTGGATAATAATATCCTATCAAGGAGATATAAGAGGGAATCAGAAAAGCTCATCAAAATGTTCAGTGACATGGCAGCAGATTTATGAGAAAAAAAGATGTCATTATAAAGAAGGGGAAAAAAAAGGAAAGGTCATATTCATTAGGAAGGAAGGAAGACCTAAAGAAAGTACAGGAAATTATAGCTCTACCGGCACTCTGGAGTTTTGTTGTTAGGAGAGAGGGAGGCTTTCCTAGCACATTTTTTAAAATGAGATACTGCTTCTCTTTATTTTTACAATCCTTTTATTATCATAGCAATAAGTCTTTGACGGCTTCCTTAAACATTAACAGTGGATTTATTTAATAAAACTGAGGACTGAGCATCACTGAAAATACTGTTTCCAATGGAATGCTCTCATGCTGTGATTGGTGAAGTGCTAAGTAATTTGCTTTTAATGCTAGCACATACCACTTAGCACTATATTTAACTGAATGATGAAAATCACTCATTTTTCATCTGCTTGCTTAACTGGTGCTCAATGTAATCTATCTATTGTACTGGTAGCCTAGTGCCAGATATATTCTAATAGACCCTGCTCTCCAATCTACAACAAGCATTTTAATTTTTAATTCATAGTTATGTCTTTATCCTTTAATAGAACAGAACTACAGATGGGGAGTATGTTTTAGATAATAAGAGCACAGTAGGTACCCAGGGAAACTACACCACTAAAAGGATTCTTTATTTACACTTTTCAGTAATGACTACATATATATAGCTACACAGGAGAAAATTGTTGCAAAGGAACACTGCATAGGCAGGCAATTACTATCCAGCTATAAGTGAGCATTATGGATGATGCTGCTGCTAAGAGCACTTCAGAAAACAATTTAAAAGCCAATGCCACCCACTGCACATTGACCAACAAACATGGGAACTCATGAGATGTAAGTAATCTAAATTAATTGATAGGATGCTACATTAAAAAAAATTAAGGTAAACTTACCTAATATTTAAACAAATTTTAAATTCAGCTTTCAATTTTAATATATAGGATTGTGCATCCTAGATCAAATGAAACTCATTGGAGACATTTTAATGTAACTGGAGGAATAAAAGTGGTCAGTCAAGTCCTTCATACTGAACAAAGTTTCAGTACTAGATCCCCATTTGTCAGAAAAATCAACACAGAACTGAACTGAACTGAATCAGAACTGGAGGTATGGTGGTTCCACACATGAAGCCAGTCTCACCATAAGACTAAATTACAGCACTGTACTACCAACACCAAAGTGAAACTCACAGAACCAGACTGGGATATCTTAACTCAGTGGTGAGAAACCCAGGGTGTAATATTGCCCAAAAGGATTTTTACCGTCATAGTCAGTCATGCTGAAAGGCAAAACTGAGGCCAGGAAGATGCACATAGTAAGATGCTGCCCACAGCATCTTGGTACTGTCACACTGCAATAAGTTACTGGGCGGTTTCTCTCCAGTTAGTTTCTTTTCCAAAGTTATGTAGAAAAGTTTGAAGTGTCAACAGGCAAAGGAAACATTAAAAGGCAATTTTATTCCTGTTATGACAGAGAGAAGTAATCCAAGTAATACCTTATGCAATAAAAGCCACAAAAATCACATCACTTCTTGTAGATATTCAGAGGTTTTTTAACATCATTTTTATCTGGGTATAAATCATAAAATAACCACAGGCATATGCACACACACACACAAATAAACTGGAAAAGAATCCTAACGAAACAAGAAAAGAGGTGGAAACCAAACCAAATTAAAACTGTGCTCAGAAGTGACACTTAAACCTTTAGGTCACTACCTAATGTAATTTAAGGTTTATTCAGGTGGATGAGAACTATAGATTTAAGTAATGCTATTAATCAACAATGCTCAAGATTTTGGGTAAGATCTTACAAAGATAAATGCACCTGAAAAACTTTTACCATAGCAGCGTGAGCAAAGGAACACCAGAAAATCATATGCTAGAACAATGTCACTGATTACTATCTTAATTGACTACAGAATTCTATGAAAACTACTCAAAATAGCAGCAAGGTAAGTTTCTTCCCATTTCTACCTTCATTTTCAGGACAAAAAGGGAAGACTGAATCAGGATGCTGGCACTCTGTCCTGTATTTCTCCATTTGCCTCTGACTTTGATGGCCTTGCATGAATGATTTCATCTTTCTTGACTGTGTTCCCCTTCCCACCTTCTTCTGCTGTCTCCCATAGTTCTTGCCTTTGGGGCACGGACAATTTCTGGTACATTTGTATGGAGTCAAACAGAATAGGCACTGACTGGTTCTAACTAAAGAGAACTGACTGGTTGTAACTTTAATACTTCTAAGAAAGCATGAACATAACCTCAGGGTTGCTTTAAGCTGCTGTAGGTCACAGGGAGGAAGGTATGGTCACCACATAAACTTCAGAAAAAAATTGTAAATTGTAAATTTTGCAGCATGTTGGGACTTGGCTACAGAACTGGTGGATGAAGCCATCATTGCTCCTCTTCTGGGCATTCCTGCAGTCTTGCAATTTCAATAGCATTGTGCTTTGAACAATTACTGAAAATGCTGTCAATGTTTTAGTCATACAACTTGAAAGACAAATCAGCAACATTTTCCCCGCCACAGCTAACAGGTACAAGCAAAGCTGAAAAAGCAGAAACAAGCAAACCTGAGAAATCTGAAATGCCCCACAGATGGGAAGGGAAAAAAGTCACATGAAATAATTATGTTTGCATGATCCAATCTGTGATCTGCTCCCATGTTCACCACGCTGCACAGCTTGTTGAAGTCACAGAAGAGCCACGAAGGGGGCATTCAGAGGACAACACCGCATGGGCAGAGATGTGGCCACCAGAAACGTAAATCCTATCAGACAGTAACTATACCATGGATGTGGATCACAATGTAAACAGCTCCATGGATCATGTGTTACTGCAGGAACTAGCTCTTGTCAGAGACAACGTGGTTTCCTGAAGATCAGAAAAAAGAATGTAGAGAAAAACACAATGCAAATACACCGATGGCACTGTATGACCTCTCTCCCCCAATAAAAGGGGTACAGGACAAGAGCCCATACACTAAGTTTACCAGGTTTCCTAAAAAAATTTATATTTTGTGCTCATGTGAACTTTCCAAGGCTTCTCTGTTAGCAAACAAGATTACTGTGAATTAAAAGTAACACAAGGTGCTTTCAACTTAATTTTATTCCTTAGAGGGCATTGGAAAACTGACAGTGATAGGACTCAGCTGAGTGCAGAGATCTTGTGGAGCCAGCTACAATGAGCCTTGATAAGCAACAAGAAGAAATTGATATCTCATAAAAACAGTGATGTCTAAGGACACTCAGCATGTTCTGTAGTGCTCTGTCATCAAATGCCCTGATACTACTTCTGGTCAGGAGCAAATTCACTGCAAACTTGACATAGATGTTCCACTCTACATGTACTTCTCTAGGCACTGTGAGGAGGCCAGTGGCTCTCAGTGCACAGTGGAAAACACAATACAGTTCTGAGAGATTTGGACTTTTGCACTTAGACCAATATGTCTGGACACATACCTAAATATATATACAGTAACTGATTTAAGCCTGACCCCAGCATAATTTAAATGCTGGTCCTTGCCTAACTTAGATTGCTCTGGATTGTGTTACCCTATTGAAATTCTGAATGGAAAGCGAGACAGTGCTTGGGTAAAGGACAGCACTTCAGTCTTCAGGATTCTTGCAACAGCTGATGAAACTACCCAGGGATGAAGACACATTGGAAAACACAACTGTAAAATTTCAGCAGTCACTGATTGCACCCTAGCCTTCCCAAAAGAAACTGTTCTAAAATTATTTGCTTTTTTCTATCCCGCCCCATCATTTTATACTTAGGTATCAGGATTGTTTTACATTTAGGTATAAAAACTGAAAATAATACCTTTCAACCTTGCTGTACTCTTTTTCCTCTCCCTCAGCTTGTTACATGTAGATGTACAGAGCACACTGTCCTTTCCCCTTATATGCTCCTGGTCTGTGCTTACTTTACACAGAAGACTTTCCTCACTAACATCACCAAATGCCTGAAAAAGAGAACAGACAAAACCAACATATTATTATGGCAGCATTCAGGGAGATATCAGAGGGAACATAGATGACTTTGATTACCCTTCGCCACCCCTCTCTTCTTGCTTTCAAAACATCACAGCTTAGAAGCTTTTGTGTGTGTGAAATTTTATTCTGTCATACTAATAACCCAGCTTTGCAGCAGCTTACAGTTTAGCTTTCATGCTTCAGTTCCACTCCTGGGCTTAAAACAATTTTTCTAACAGTTCTGCCAAAATATTATAAAGTAAAACTTACTGTAAACGTATTCACTAATACAGATAGAGCAGTGAGATTAACAATTTAAACACATGTGAAAAGTGAATCCACCTAATATTTCTCTCTCTAAATGCTTTAGTAAAACAGTGGAATGGGGATTTTTATGCCCGTTGCTTTTCATAATTTCTTCTTATCATATTCTTGACACATGGAGAAGATTTGAGTGAATAAAGAATACACATTCAAAGAAGGAAATCATGGCCACGAGGAGGAGATGTTATAGGACTGGACATTGGTTATAAAGCCAAGGCACTGCATCAGATTCAGCTCAGTTCATTAGCACATCACGTCAGATCCTCAGCTTGCGTCATGTGGGTGGCATTTTGCACAAGAGTGCCCTGCCTCCAATTGTTTTCATGTTTTGGAATATCCATGTAAGAGAAATTTTGCTCTGATGAATTTGAGCAGAAATCAAATTTCAAATACTGAGAAGTAACTGAGCTCAGCCCTTTCTAGCTGCTGTTACTAAAATATTAGCATGAAAAAGCAGGTTGATCCAGTGATACAGTAATATTTTAAAGAGTTTTTCTATTCTCAATCTAGTTTAGCACAACTGTAACACATTTTCCAAGCACAGGTACGTGTAAGGGGATAACGTATAATTTCTATTGTATTTTTTGCATATTCTTATTTTCTGTCTGTTGAAGCATCTTACATTCTTTGTAGTATTTCTGGTTTTGATACACTGCGAAGGTAGGAAGTGCTGCTACCTCAGGAACAGAGGGAAGCAGGCAACGCAGTAAATATTCCCCACCTCACATGAAAAGCTGAGAATAAATATTGTGGTGGTCTTGTGCATCCTACATCCTAGGCAAGCTTCTCTGTACCAGGCTATTCCTTCTTCTCACCTAGATGCCACTTACACAGAACAGCTGTTGCTTCGTTTTTCGTTTTACTCTTTCAAACTAAGAGATAGTCCAGTTTTAGGTTGTCCAAAGCTGTTTCTCTCATGGCATAGTAAATGGATCATCAGGGCAGGTCAAAAAGAGATACAACATCACCGTAGGACTTTGTAGCAACATTTTTGCATTGTGTCAAAGTCAAGAAGGCAGGAGACATAAAAGGGCCCTACAGCGTCAGTGAGCTAAGAGAAACAGAAATATTTTTCCAGTCGCAATAATCTGACAAAAATATATGGAAATAACATCAGTGTATACCTGGAGTTGCAACCCTAATTCCGCAGATGTTGGAACACTAATTTCATTTTATAAAATCATTCAGGTAGATTTGGAAAAGACCTTTAAGATCATTGAGTACAGCCATAAGCTTAATACTGCCAAGTCCACCACTAAACCGTGTTCTCAAGTGCCACATCCACATGGCTTTTAAATGCCTCCAGGGATGGTGACTCAACCACATTTCTGGGCAGCCTTTTTCAGTGCTTGAAAACCCTTTCAGGCTGTCAAGAAATTTTTCCGAATATCCAGTCCATTTCCTGTTGTCCTGTTTCTTGCTGCCTGGCAGAAGAGACCAACTCCCACCTGGCTACAAGCTCTTTTCAAGAAGTTGTAGAGTGATAAGATGATCCCTTTTCTCCTTTTCTCCAAGCTACACAACCCCAGATCCCTCGTCTGCTCCTCATAAGACTTGTTTTTATGAAAAAAAAAAGAGCATACAGGGGATATTTAAAGCTCACTGGAAAAGCCTTTCCTTTGGTCCTGGTTAACACATACCAAGAGCTCTTCCAAACCTGATCATTCACATACCCAGCGTGTCTGACTGAAGCAATAAGGTGCTATCATTTACTTGTGTACTTTAAATTGAGGCTTGTATAGATATGTCAGATTTTTAAACTTGATCAGATGTTGTGCAGAGCTGTGTTCTCAAATTAAAGTCCAAGTTGTTGTTTCTGATTAACCTTATGGTTAATCAACCATGTGGTAAAGTTCACTGTGCACTTACTGCAGTGTAATTATAAAGTGAGCAAAAATATAATTGATGCATTTTGTCAATCTGTGTAGCTGCAAGGTACTTTTTCAAAGGTTATTTTTTTATTCAGATAAAGTAAGTTAATGCTGTTTTGGCAATTATCCTTTGACTTCAGATATTTTGCTGCTGATTCAGGTAAAACTGTGATAGATGAATAAAGATTATGAGTGTTTAATAGTAAAAAATACCTTCCGCAACAATCAGCGGCTCTGCCCTTTCAGCATAAAATCATTCTGAAGATCACTGAAAATATAGCAAATCTTGGTGTTTAAAGTGGGTTGAAACTGAAAGATGCATTTTTTAATATAAATTAACACTTTTAAAGCACTCCTTCATTATCATCATGGCTGTTTCCTATATAATACAACTAGAGAACCATGGCACCATTTTTCCCTTGAGCACTGGCTCAGACTGAATGGGTGTGCTTGAACTTGCTTCTACTCCTTCTGCAAACAATTGAAGGAAAGAGTTCTAACTCTTCAGGACCCCAAGAAAAAAGAAATTTAAAATTTCCATGAACATAATATATTTGTGTGTTGATTAGGTAGGTAACCCTTGCTCCTCACCCCACATTCTCTGTAAACAAAAAAGAAGCCAGTATGATTTAAAATTGAATATTCATATACAGAACAAGGCTATAATGACATAGTTCTGGTATTTCAGTGATTTTTTGGTTATCTGAAAGTCAGTGAGTCCTGCTGAAAAGGTCCTGCAGTGGACCTGTCTCATTCCTTTCCTGGTTCTCCTATCAGAGCACAGCCAGCACCATAGATAAGCAGGACATGGCCTCTAGGAGAGAAATCTTTTTCCACATGACTCTGTGACTTTCTGGGGTACAGAGTATATAAAATCTGAGATTTGTAGAACATTAGGGAAGGTGGAAATGGCCACATGCTGCAAGGCTGCCTCCTGCATTTTCATCCTGTTGCAACACACTCTTGACTGCAGCTGATAATAGATTCACATTAATAGACACAGCTTCCATTTAAAACTATTCCACAATTTACTGAAAAAAAAAAGCAAAGATATGATCTTGAACTTGACAGGGAAAACAACCTGAAACTGAAGGTATGGAGAAATAACTTCTGCTCAGCTGAGACACATTGTGCTCATCCATTTTATCTGCAGCAGAAGGATTGATTTACCCACCACAAGGGCAAGGAGCAACAGACTGGGTCCATTGCAGGACAGGGTTTACATGTCACATGTGAGGTGAGCTGGATCAATGTAAGAACAAAGAATAGATGCACAAGACTTCTCCAGGATATCTCTTTTCCTTATTCTCATTTTTTCAGTGGGATGGAAAGCAGTGCCTCGACAACTAATTTCTTTCCCAGACTGATTATCTTTAATTGAATTATAACATTAAAGCAGAAATATATACAGATAATAGTAATTTAAAACAGTCTGGTTTTAACTTCTTCTTTGAAGTGAAACTTGCTGTACTGCCATGACCCTCAACAAAAGGACTGTAGGTTTGCAGGCTGTTCTGATCCAACTGCCATGGGATTATCCCTTGGGATTATGCCATGGGATTGTCCATGGGAGTACCCCTTAGCTGAGTAAAACGTATGATACCCAACTGAACCTCAGTGCCTGTTGAGAGAGATCATTCTCCTACTGAATGCAGTTGCAAAGCATATTATGTTTTCAATGGGACAAGATTAAATCTCAGAATTAGGCAGGCAGCATGTGGTAAAGCATATTCAGCCTGTCACGAGTACACACCTGCATGCATTAATCACTCTTCTGTGGGACAAACCTTTCCTTAATCCCTGCTTTTATAGGCATTTCCAGGAAATCCATCAAACAATTGTTGGTTTGAACTGGCCAGGTTAGTGGATGACCTGACATGATGCTGCTGAAACCAGCCAAAGTGGGTCATCTTACACCAAGTAACTACCTTTGCCCAGCCTGTCCCCAGCCAAAACATCCTCTCCCACTGCCCACAGCTGACCCAGCTTACAGAAAAGCCAGAGCTGTGCCGTCCCCTCCCAGTGTCTGGTGAGATGAGGATGGAGTCACGAAGTAGGGTACCAACCTCAGGGACTGAGCTGGAGCGATCCTCCCTCTTTCTCTCTTCCATAAACCTTTAGTGACTACTGAAGTCAGACTCTTCAGGAAAACAGCACGTGGGGCTTTTGCAGCCAATTTGTTCCTTTAATGAAATTAGGGCCAGAAAAAGCTGTACTCGCATCTATACATAAACTGTGCTGAAGTCAACTGCATGGCTCATGCACACATGGGAAAAAATAGGGCCCGATATTCATAGCAACACTGTGTATAAAAAAAAAGAATTTGTGGAAATAAGAATAAAACATGAGGCAATTTGTTGATTTGCCCAGGGAATATAAGAGAGCAACAAATGTGTAGATTATTCTAAGGCTGTTTTTTAGTGTCATTATCAGATCCAAGAACTGTACATAAAAGCATGCAGTCCTTCACATGCTAAAAGTACAGTTTGCTCAAACAATTGTAAAATATTCAGTATTCTTAAGATTAAATATCTGAATATTGCTTCTGAAGGAACAGCTGTCAGCTTAAATCTAAAGTCTAGTTTGTTTACTGGCTGTATTTTATATCTGTTAGAAAATGACACCAAATGGCAATAAAATTGTTGTAAGTATTCTACTGGGGACTATAAATGCCCTTTGGTTACAGTGTACATATCTTTATACATAATTCCAGTATATTTTCCCTAGAATTATGTTAAATATGTAAAAAGCCTTTTCTCATAAAGGTAAAAATGCTACATGTTTCCAAGCTGTAATTTAGCATTAGTGTCAAGATTGCTTCAGAAAATAAGCTACGGTTACTGTTTCATTCTTTTTAAGTGTCACTCAGCATACCATATCTGATCTTGTATTCAAAATAAACTTATATGATTTTATTCACTTTTCCAGAAGTGAAGGAGGGTTTAGACGTAATTTATAGCATATGGATTGATGTAAATAGCTTAAACTAAGTAATTGGTTAGTCACCTACGCTGTCTTATCCTATTACTGCTATGTACTTTTCAAGTAATTAGGGAAAACAGATCTCTTTTATCCAGTAAGTTTAAATTGGATGAATCCTTGACATTTGTGAAGGCTTATTGGATAGATAAAATCGTACTATACAAAAACTTCCTCTACAATGCTGAGGTTTACTAGGCCTATAATAAGAAACTGATTTTTTGTTGAGTTAAAGTGACTTATCTTTGCCCTTTTAATAAGAAATCAACTTCAGTCAGCAAAAGTTGAGATAAAAATCACCAAGTTGGTGTTATCACTGTGTAGACAGAAAACACGTACCACTATCATTAACTTTTCTGTGCGTGGATTTCAAATATGTTTAAAAATTTAAAATTCAATAATTTTTTTTATGTTACAATAACATCAGATTAATGAATACCAAAAAGCATGAAAAGTGATTTATTTTTGGAAGGTCATTCGTTGGTTAGGGAACACTTAAATTGAATTACTATAAAGGGGAGATATATTATAGGTAAAAAGGAAAATGATTTTTACTGCATGTGAATTCTTTGAGTTTTACAATGCTTATGATAAAAAGACTGCACCTACAAGTTTAACCTCTATAATTTTTATGTTCTACATTTAAAAAAAATCTTTTTATTTAACATTTCTAGGGCAATTTATACATGTCACCTTGTATTTAATGTTCCTTTTAAAACAGTTAGTTTTACCTCATCCCTAGGAAGCCTATAAAACTACTTTTCATACCAGACATGAAATTTCTAGTTATACCAGGAAATCTGGGCCTCTAATGGGAATATCACACACTAAAAAAAAAAAAAAAAAAAAAAAAAAAAAAAAAAAAAAAAGTATTTTAAAGAAGCTATTACTTAGAGGACATTTATTCCTAGCTAGTGGACTTCTGCACACTGGTTTATAAACTGGTTTTGCTTTTCGCTTACTAGGAAAAAAAAGAAAATAAAGGTAATTATTATTAAAGTGAGTTTTGGCTCCTTGGATAAAATTAGGTTCACATTGAAATGATTTGCTGAATTAGGGCTACAAGAAAATCTTGCTTTCACTGAAATATAAAAGAGTAGGATGAGGCTGTAAATATGAAGTGAATTCCTTACGAGCATCCAAGGACTTCACACCAAGATTATGCAAAATTCCTCTTATGCCTGTCAAAGAATATCTGCAGATACAGAAACATATCTAAAGTTAAAGTCACCAAGAGTTGAACACTGAGGTAGAATTTGGCCTGGTGATTTCAGTGCTGTCCTCATGTTCCTGTGTTTGGCAAGAGAAACACTGCCCTGGATCTCGCCAGCCTGCACACACTCCTCAGTGAGTTGCATGCTAACAATACACTGCTTATGCTGGTGGTGCCCCCTGAAAAATGCCTATATTTGCACATGCTTTTTCAAAGTTATTACAGTTCCTATGTTGTTTTCTGCCAAAATGCTCATTTCCTCCTATTACATATATTATTTCTGAAGAGCACCCGTCAAAACCAACACACATCATGCTGTAAATGGCACAAAGCATTAAATATATGATGGACAGATATTAGTCCCCAAATACCTGCATTTATTAGGTTCCACTGTAGTATTTAGGAATAAGTGTTATGGCTCTTTCAGGTATAATTCCTGAAACTTACACAAATTAGAAGTCAAAGTCTTTTCATTTTGCTCTCTTCAGAGTTACATGCCTTTAGAGTTTCTTAATAAAAATGAACAAACAAAATTTACACTAAAATAATTAAATTTTCATCTTTGGCATGTTACTGTGATAAAGAGGAAAATTGTTTCTCAGGAAGAAGGTGCACGTAACCCCCAGTTCCTAGATGCATTGAATTACTCCTTGCGTTCTGCAGTTGTAAAAGGGCACTACTCCATCCAGAAGAACAAAATAAATGAAAATTGATCGTTTTCTTACTCTGTGGATGCTGCAGACCAGGTAGATGTATATACAAAGGTAGGACACATCACAATTGCCACAGACCACCCCTATTCTTACAGGTTGTGCTCCTACAGTCCCAACACAACTTTTCATACAAACATCTTGTCTCTGGTGAGGAGAAAGAGGCTTGCTGATCATGAAGAAAGAAGAAAGGCAGCTGTCATTTCTGTGACAGGGAGAGAGAATAGATAACACTCTCTGCCCTCGCTGATGTAGAAGAAAAGCCTTCCCTCCTCCACCACTGCTGGACAGGTAAGGAGAGGAATGAAAAGTAAACGGGAACTTGTTTCTTTTGGTGAGGTGTTGTACCCATTCTAGAATAAAATAGGTATGATTATGGAATTATATTATGTAGGTAAACTTCTGGTAAAGAGAAATCTTATTTACACCAATGGATGATCCAATGGAAGCTGATTACATTAAGAATAAGAGGAGACTTCTGCCCAAGTAGATTGTAAGGATCCAGAAAAACCTTTCCATTGAGTCACTGGGAGCAAAATACCCAAGACAGACTAGGGTTAGGTAACTGAATTACCTGAGTCTTTAAAACTAGTTCTTGATAGTAAAACCAAAAATGCTAACACACAACAAGTTGTCAACAGAGGGAGCAAACTGAAAAGATTATTCTAAGAAGCCCAGGTGCCTTTCGTCTCCTAAACTCTTAAAACTGATACATAACATTGCAATGCACTCTTCACCTCCAAAACAATTTTCTAACCTCACCCAAATATCCCTGCTTGTCTACCTGCAGCAAAGGGGGAAAAAAAATCCTGAGGGGTGACAACAACACCAAGTGGTAAAACTCAGGTGTGTTTTTCCCGACGACAGAAAACTTCTCACTTGTCAGTGTACAGTTTTAAAATTCATTAAAAATTCCTAATTTGTAATTGAAGTAGAAAGCCCTGACCTATAAAACACACAAATGTATAATTACATCTGTTATCGGCTAAATGTAAGATCTGTATATGGGCTTTACTGCAATTATTAGTTAAGCACATTTCTTACATGTAATTGCATTTAGATCTACAGGTAAAAATGCTGTAAAGCACCACTGATCTCCTAAATTAGATGTGCAGCTTCCAAGACAATGAGGTAAGACGCAGTCATGGATTTTAGGGATAGGCTATGTTATGATCTGGTGTGGGAAACTACAGACGAGTGGCTTGAGCCACCCACATTATACACTGCTTACTGTGTGGATGCTGGAAGCTTCTCAAAAGCTCACCTGGGAAGACAGCACTACATTGTATGAGAATACATTTCTTCTCTCTCAGAAGTACACAATAGATTAATGACCTGAAACAGTGCACTGGGTTAAGACTGCCTCGAGTGTTCAAAGACCCTCCTGCCAACACCTGGTGGAAGCTGAATGAAACCTCACCACTGAAAAGCTGAGAACTTGACTGCAAAAAACCGTTCTGTAAAAAGCTAAATTTGTAACAGGCAGAAAGTAGGAGTTGGGCTGCCTGGTCAACCTCCAATATGGAAAAGGTGTTTTAGCAGAGGTCTAGGCAATTATTCACAAGGAGTTTCTTCAACAGACTTGGGCATAGATCTGGATCTGCCAGTTTCTTTGTTCCAGTAATTAGGTTCTACCTCAGGTCGGCCACACGCCTTCTCTTGTTTTCTTTGGCCAGCTTGAAGACTCCCTTGTCTTCACTCTGGTGAATCACAAGTTCCCCTGGCAGAAAATCATGTTTGAAATCCTTGAGGACAGCTTCCTTTAAATTAAATTTCCTTTAAAAAGCGAAGTAGGGCAAAGACATTAAGAATAAAATCTTGAGTGAAGGCAACAGCCTTGAAACATTAATCAAAGGAGGAGAAGCAATGTTTGCCTCATGCTGGAAAGATGTACTTGAAA
Organism: Prinia subflava; assembly: GCF_021018805.1. Taxonomy (NCBI): domain Eukaryota; kingdom Metazoa; phylum Chordata; class Aves; order Passeriformes; family Cisticolidae; genus Prinia; species Prinia subflava. The sequence goes on from NC_086247.1 coordinate 87,880,391, forward strand.
CTTCACCTTAGAAGTGCGAAGATGAAAGCACTGTGTTTCATCATCACTTGTGCCAGTTCTGGTAAAAAGATCTCCACGATGATGCTCCCACTTCTTGTCTGAATAGGCAAAGTAATATTCTTTGACTTTACGTTCTCTTAAATGCCAATCTCTTTTTAAGAGTCTCTCAACACAAAACCAAAGGCAAAAAGGAAATGTTCTTCTTCAAAGCACTTAGAACAAAAATGGCAAAGCAATGAACAAAATGCAGCCCACGAAAGGAGTAATGGGTGATACGTCTCTGTAATAACATCCTGTATTGTGTTTTAGTGCACAAGCTGCTGAAATGCTGACAACATCCAAGATTCAATCTAAAACATGCAAGATGCCAGTAGGTAATCTAACTTAGCTCTGTGTATCTGAGTACAAGCTAAGTGAACGACCATACTTGCAGTAATAGCTGTCCATTAAATGTGCACAGTACTTATACCTTGTATATTTATATATATAACAATTCCTGTACAGAGTGACCTTATGTGCTTCTAAGGGATATATATTTATAAATAACCTCTATGTATGGAGTTTCAATGTATATCTTACATAATTGCCTTTAAATGGCTCTATAAACAATCTGAAATTACTACTTTGCACTGCAAAAACATTAACTCATTGATTATACACTACTGTTTAGGAGTGAGGTCTTCTACGGAAGCTTTCAGTGTGTATTTCGGGCACGGTCAGGCACGGCCTATTTTCCTCTTTTGACTGTGACCTAGTTGTGAAATGCACCCCTTAGACCTCAGAACCTGGCAGCGAGGAGCCTGCTCGGACCTACCTCGATGATGGCCCCGTCAGGCAGCCTGAGGAAGCGCCTGTGGAGCTCCTGGGAGCCGCTGAGGTGAACCGTGTAGACGCAGATGTGCACGGTGGTGCCACCCCGGCAGCCGGCTGCGGCGACACGGATTCCGTCCTGGCGCTGCAGGTCGGGGCTGGAGACACCCGGCTGGCCGGCGTGGTCCTTCCAGATGTAATCAGACACTGCCACCTAGTGAAACACAGCCCCCCCCGGGCCCCGGACACGCACACACACAGAGACCCCCACCCCCCACCGCAGGAACACATTTAATTAACTGCTGGCGAGAGCTTAACCGATTTAAAATGATTTTACAATAAATCTGCAAAGCCTGTACCATACGCGGTGCTTGCACGGAGTTCTCTGCTACATATTTTTTTATGACATAGATCTAAATAGAAGAGATAGACAAATCCCTAGGGTATATTCTATAAAGTTAATTCTGCACAGATGAAGCTGTAATTGACTCCCGTATTAACCAAAAGTAGGGAGATCAAGCAGGGTAGGTTAAACAATAAAATGGCAATGCTGATTAAAAAAAAAAAAAAAAAAAAAAAAAAAAAAAAAAAGCTTCCCAAGAATTTTGTGAGCCATTATTTGTATTTCTCTCTCTTTGAGAAGCCTTTGCTCCTGTACCCACAAGCGCTTTTTGGTCTCTGAACTCTGTATAATATTAAAATAACCTTGTGCTGCTAACTGAATTGTAGATGAGGCAGAGTAAATTAGGTGTATTTTAGGGCATTGTGTAAAGCTAGTTTATTAACAGTTACCTGGCTTCCTAGTTTGCTCTAGACGTGTTTGCTTTAGTAGGTTTTGTATCCCCCTACATCAGTCAGAATTTCCATTTAGCCTTTTTCATGTTAGTTCTTTACACAGGCTGAGCAGATTTCAAGATTTCAGACAGATCATGGCACAAGGCTTAAACACCCTTTATCCTTAACTAGAAATTATGATGAGAAGCATTATTTTTATACTGCCCCTGAAGTGCAAGCTTAAGCTTTTTAACCCTCACTTTTGCAAGACCTTTTTGTCATTCATTCTCTCCCATGAGATGCTGTTCCTGTTTGTAGAAGGAAAGGATTGCTAATACATCCTTACAATACATCAGCATGCTCTTCTCAAACACTTCAATATAATGTAGACAAAATACCACTTTTGCTGGCTTAGCACATGCTTTTTCTTTCAAGAATGTGTATTACACTGGCAGAAATGATTGGAACACAAAGCTAGCTAAAGAAAAGCTCTCATTTAAGACAGGTACATCGAAACCTTCTTGTGCATAGTTTCGCTTTTACTTTTTGCTGAAATTAAGAGGTCAGATTCTTACAAGAGATCTCAAAAACCAGATACAAATTTTTCCCCTCACTTGGGAAAAGTTAGATTTAGCTCAGTTTGCTTGTGCTCCAGTTCACATTTCCCCAGCTGTTCTTACGCATTACAAGGAATCCCATAACTAGCACAGTGTGCCAATGCCACGATCCTGACGTGCATGCTGCTATTACGAGCCACTGCCTTAGGAGAGGATTTGTTTTAGGTAAATTAAGGAAGCAAGAACACATAGAGGAAATTATCTCCAACTCTTTTCCAGCAATGACAGAGCAAAAGGATACTTCATTTTAGTGCCAGCTTCCATTTACATCAGCCCTATTCAAATTTTTTACATTTTAAAAAAAGGAAAAGTCATTTGAAATTTAAGGTAAAATAAGGACTGTCTGAATTTTCCACACCAAAGTCTCTGGGGTTCAAAGGGTTTCATTCAGGACAACATGTTAGGAACATAGAGCAGCCATAAGAAAGGACAAGCCCTGTATTTTCTTCTGTCTACCACACAACACACATCCCTGCGTTACACAGTGTTCTATAAGAATTAACGTGGCCAGTGGTCTCAAGAAAGCAGGAAGGCAACTTCTATTGGTACAGTGTTGGCTTGAACACAGACAAGCAGCTGCAAGAGCTGCCACACCACAGCTCCTGCAATGGTTACCCTCTGCCCCCATCCCAGTGTCTCACCAACAAAACTTCTAACCTGTCCAGTTCAAGAGCACCAAGGCTTTCCTGGCCTTGTGTCTCCTCCCTGATCTATGGCTTCAGGAAAGATAAATGGTTGAGAGATCCAGCTCAGAAACTCAGTCTTCAGGAAACACAGTAAACAGGATTATCTCTGTCGCGATCTCCTTTTATGCTAGAAGTGTTTTCCCTGCATTGCTAGCTTCCTTTGTTCAAAGATTTCTTCCACCCTGAATCAGTCCCATGCTTTCCCCTGCTTCTTGGCTGATCTTTATCTTACCCCACTTTCACTGAACCTGCTTGTTCTTCTCTTGTGCTTGTCGCTATCAATTAACAAGGTGCTATAGTGGTAATGCATGTTTAGCAAGCCATGGATATGAACACCACGTCTTTCTTTGCAGCTTTCTTTTGCCCATTTGAGCTGTGAGCTCTGGTGGCAAAAACATGCATTCTGTACTTGTCCAGCACAGGGGAGTGAATGGATCTTCCACTACTTTTACACAAATAAATTACCACTTTTTTTTAATCAGTACCAGACCTGAGTGTAATTTACAACATACAGTTACTGTGAGGAAGCCAAAGACATGTTACTCAAACCTTTGTGCCTGAGCAAACCTTCACTTTGCCAGGGCAAAGGCCTTCTTTGGAAGTTCTTGGCTCTGGGTGCCATTCCTGGGACACCATATCCATATGGGACCAGGTATGGCATCAGAAGTCTCTGTCATCCTCCCCAAGAGCAGACAGTTCTGCAGGAGAGTGAGAGCACACAAACCCATCTGATCCGTTGACACATTTCAAGATCTGGTGAACTCCCTCTGAGGACATTGATGTGACCAGCCAAGAGAACACGATATTGTTCTGCATGTCCTCCTCCCAACTCCCCTCAATTCCCCCTCAAAAAAAAAAAGAAACAAACAAAAAAACAAAAAAACAAAAAAAAAACAAAAAAAAAAACCCACACCCAAAAACCCAAACAAGCAAACAAACAAAAAACCCCACAGATTGATCATCTGACAACTGAAAAAGAAAAGGCACCACCAAAATTGATAGTGCTGGGGTGAGTTGCATGCCTTGATCTGGGGTAGACACTAGAAAGGAAGGAAAGAGGACCCTTCATCTGGAGCATCACTCATTAACTCTTCCTCAAAGTCACCTGCTAGTGTGAGCTTGCCTGAAAGCAGACTCTTCAATATGTGGAAGGATATAAAATTTGAATACCACTTCCAGGAAGGGGGAGCAGCTCTGTTTGTGGCTGTGTATTTAAAGAACCCAGCACAGAAGGACCTTTCCATTCCCTCCTTGCTAGCAGCATCTGAAAGTATTTGGCAGACAGATGTCCACTGCCTTGAAACTCTCAAAACACATTTCTGTGAAGTGATAGGTCACTAGAGAGCTGCTGTGGCCTACATAACCTGAAGTAAGCTCGAAAAGTAAACTCTACTGTCATCTGAAATTTCTATCATTAAGTTAATCAAAAATGTCCATTCATTTCTACAGGAATACAATACGAGTTAATAAATCCACTGAGACAGGCTAGTCAAGAGACTGTGCATATAGGACATGTCAGAGAAACTGAAGTAGCAATGATCTAGATTCACAAGGGCTGACAAGAAACCACAAAATGCCAGAGCAGTGTACAGTAATCCTTAAATGAAATTCATCTTTCAGCAGAAAAACACATTAAGGATGGTAATTCAATGATAAAAGAGGCAGGCCAGAACAGGTTCAAATGCTGAATATTTCACAACATAACTTAATTAAAGCGGGACTGTGAGGCTGTTAATTGCTTTACAATAGTTCAGCTTCAAATGAGGTCTGATATGAGTGCCCTTATAGTTTATTTGTTTATATTATTATAATCATAAAATGTTACATTGACCTAATGCAAATGTACAGTTTTCACTGGCCTTTATTATGTTGGCAGTTTTTTCTCATTTTGGTCCTCCTATTTTTGTGCAAGTATGAGAAAGAAAGAACTGGGAGGAAGGGTCATGAATTTAGGTCAGATCAGATGATTCATTAGGTCTCATGTGGGTTTAAGTCTTATTAATAATTTTAATACATTCTTCCTTGACAACAATGATTTCAATCACTGCTCTTTAACGTGCACCGTGACGTAAAAACACACAGGTTTTTAAAAGAGTGGAACGTGTTTCTCCTACAAAAAAGGTAAATTATGTCAACCCTTTGGAAATTACAGTGCATAACCTAGAAAAAAGACAAAAATACATTTGTAAGTAAAAATACAAATGTATTTTGTTGTATAAAGGTATTATGCCACACCAAGTGTAGAGAAATACTTTATCAAAGTAGAATACATTTTAAAAACAAATATATTGATAGATGTATATTTATAAATATATTACACAACTGAGGCACAGCCAATTAATATTACCAATATTTCCTAGGTCAGGGGACACAAATGCCCTGCTAGAGTGTAAAGGTACTTGATGATTTTATTGTTTGTCAGCTTTTGTGGAAGAAGAGAAGAAAGAATATTTCCTCAGATTTTCTGAATTATAATGGAAATAAGAGGAAGATTGATTTCTAATGTCTTAAAAAAAAAGACATCAGCATGAAAATAGTTCTTTTAAAAAAGTTGAGAATTATACATGTGTGTCCAAAGACTTGATTATGATTAATACTGATTCTTAGCTGTTTGCAGCAGTATTATTATTAGCAATGTCATGTGAATCAGTTCAAGGCTCATACATTGCAAAATGTATAAAAAACCCTGTTTGAAAACAGCATATAAAGAAAATGAATAAAATTAGTAAAATGGACCAAATTGACCAGTTGAGAATGCTTAGAACTGAATGCTGGTCATGACAAATAATTAGCAAAAGTTACAAGCTGTTAACTTTAGTCAAAAGGGCAAAAAAAGTGTTGAAACGATAGGAAAAAAAAAAAGACATCAAAAGTCGAGGGTGCTGTATTTACTTCAAGCGACTTTCATAAACATGGGAAGTGCATTTTCTGTGGTGAGAGTTGTAAATATGGGAATTACTGTCCTGGAGGCAATCTCTGTTAAAACAGTGTCGCTTTACAATTAAAAAAAAAAAAAAGCTGGCTAGTGCTAACCTCTGAGGGAAGCACAGCACCCCTCAAGTATTACAAACCTTATTTCTGACAAACTGTTGCTAAAAGCCTTGCCAGCAACTCCGGTAGAAGAAGAATTTACATGGAAATATCTAAAAACATCCTCCCTGTCCATGCCAAAGGCACCTTGGTTGTGTCCAGGTTCCAGTGAGGTTACAACTGAACCTCAGTCAGAATTAGATGTGACAAGAGGGGAAACTTTCCAAGCCACTGCAGGAAGGATGGGGCACTTTACAAATCATGAAAATGAACTCGGTTTGAATAAATCATGAAATTGGAGGAATTGCAAGCAAAGGCACGAACAAGAAAAGGCATTGGGATTGCCAAAACTCATACCACCATGAGAAAGCCACACCAGCACTCCTCATATTTAACCCTTGCACACATTTATGCAAGTGCAGTGTGCTTTGGTGGGTGCTCTCACTCCTGGGGCAGTAATGAGGCACGTGAGAGTCTCAGGTTAGCAAAGGCCTTTGTGGGCTCCTGGTAACTCTGCAGAGAGATAACTCACTTCTAGATTGTCCTATTTATGAACATCATGGACCAGCATAAGGGACCAGTAGTATCCAGGAATTGTTTGTTCCAGTCAAATTATGAATGCCTGAAGCATTGTTGTTACAGTCTTCCCTGATTTATTTAACAAACAGACATGGAGAGACTAAATGGTGAAAAAAGGCACATACCGAGAATAACCTCTTTGTAAATTACTAAGGAGAAATTCCAAAATAGATTTGTGGAAAGCTGCTTAGCATCATAACACTAGGAAACAGCAGAAGGTCTTTTTGTTTCTGATTTGCAGTAATATCCTATTTATGGATATGTCCAGTGAACAGCAATGCAGATCTTTTCTAGGGGATGATTTTCATCTCCTGCTTTTAGATATTACAGAATGCAGCCACATATTCTTTAGCTACACTACACACACTCCTTGTGTAGTCTGCTGCTCACCATCCCATTTTTTCAGATCTAAATTGTTTGTGGTTTTAAGCATCCACACTTCAGTCACCCATTAAAAAATACAAATGTAGAAATACTATCTTCCAAACAATAATAAATCTGGGAAAAAGTCATCTCAAGAACTAAGTCAAGGAAAACTGATATTCAATGCAGCAAAAACCTTAGTGAGTAAAAGCCACAGCTTTCTTGCATTTCCTCGTGCATAGCAGTGTCTTTGTCCATTGATTTGCCCTAAGGAAAAGAGATAAAATACACTCCCTTCCTAGTCCAGAGCATCCTGCTATATTCCAAGCCCAGAGTGGGTTTGGTTCAGATGGGCAAGAGAAATCTCTCTCTATGCTTCATTTCCCAAATTTTATAAGGGATGCTGGAATCAGTTACTTAAGAAAGCATCTTGAGTAACTTCAGACAGACAGGATTTTATATACAAAAGTGTTTAGGAAAAGTTATTTTCCCTATGGAAGTCAGGATTTTAATGCATACAAGGGCATATCTGTGTAAATAAGAGTGTCTGCTATTCATTATCTGCTCATCAACATTTGTTACTCATTACTCTTGTATTTACAAATGTAATGCAGTCAAAAAGCAGAAATAATACTATATGACTTTGGTGACCAAAAATACACCAGAAACAACAAATAGTAAATAGATCCATGTAGCAGTTCATCTTATGGGATAAAGTTTGCCCACAGAAGACATTCTCTGAAAATTTCGTGAAAATAACCCTGATAGATCTGTAAGTAACAATGCCGTTCAAAAACAGTATGTAAACAGTAAACAAAGGATCCAAGTTTGTCAATTAATTTATTGGCAATGAGCATTTTATTTTTACTGTTTGGAACTGACTAAATGCAGAGAAAAGATAGTTAAAAGAAACAAGTCTGTGTTCACAGATTGCATTCACTTGGTCCAAGACCATGTGCATTCAAGATGTATGTCTGGGAATGAGACAGGCTTTTATTCACCTGTGACTTACATCAGATGGACAGATCTTTTCCTGGCAGCTAAATAACGTTTTTAAACCTGGAACATTACATGCACACTAAATCAGCTGAGAACTTAAAAGTATAATACATTGGACTAGTGGCTTCCAGTTACATCTTCTTCAGCTTCAGAAAATTTCCTCCTGTGCAGGCAGTGGCATAGTGTATCCCTGTGCTAGTGGGGTCCAGCACAGTGTGAATGGTGTTCTTGTGGAAGGTGTCTTTTGAATTTTAATTTCTATTTTCCTTTTTTTAATTCAAACTACAGCAAAACTGCTGTAAGGTTTTACTAAGTACCAAAATATTCCCAGTTTGCTTATTTAGACCCAGCTTTCTTTTGAAGCAGAAGGAAGGGGGAAATGAAAGTGAAACAAGAAAGCAAATTTGAACACTTTTAGCAAAACATGTGAACACCTGTGAAGGGTGGTTGTCCTCTTTTAGTAATACTGTAATTTTTGCTCTGATCTTTCAGTAACCCTAAGTACACTGACTACTCCAGCACAGATGTTAATTGCTAGCAAACATTTACCTCAGAAATATCTAGAATGTCTCACTCACATTGTAGCCCCATTGCTTCAGCACTGTAGAGACAGGTAGAAATGGGCTGCTCGCAGAACAAGGAGTTAACAGCCTGTGTTGAGATCAGAGGACATTTATGTGGCTACTTGCTTTACTGTCCATAAATTATCTTTTCCAAACAATCACCAGCAATCAGATGCTTTCTTGCAGACATCACTGCCGAAATGGGCCACGGAGGAGGAACTGAAAGAAAAAGGTTTCACAGACAAATCCCTGGCAGGGTGGAGAGTAGTGGAAGGGTCTGGCATGTTTTTGTAATCCGTGATGTTAAAGCAAATGTTCGCTTCATTATAGAAAAGAAGGAAGGAAGAAAATTAAGATAGCAGAGGTTTGGGTATTCCTTTGTGATTAGGGTTGATAATCTCCATTCTCATCTCATGCCCTCTGCCTTCCTCACCCCAAGGTTGTTTTTTTGCTTCCATAAGGCCAGCATCCCAACTGCAAGCTGATCAGAAACTAAACCAAAAGGGTCTCAATTGCTAAGGGATTTCCTTGTCAGTTTACTCCTTATTTTTCCTGTGCCAGGGTTTTATTGTCGGCTCTTGCAGACAGATTAACCCTGCCTGGAATTGATGCTTCTCTAGAAATCTAGGAATGGAAATCCATTGTAACAATAAGAGACAAAGAGTTAAAGGTTCATGGAAGTTTGCATGAGCCTTCAACAGGGTGTGCAAACCAGTTGGGTCTGCCACACTTGCAAAAGTAACTTGCAAGATCAGGATGTCTCCCAAAGCTCTCAGAGTGCACCAAGAGCCTCTCAGCAATGCCTTCTTCCCTGCTTCATTTAAGAAACCAGATAGCAAGAATTCTTCTTACAATAATATTTTCCACTTGTAGCACACTATTGCCAGAAGGTCCCCTTTGTGGTATTTCAGCAGTTTTGTCTTCAGCTCAAGCAGGAACCACGAAATGTACAAAAAACAAACTTATAAACAAAGCAAAAATTAGTGCTAAGAACCCTAAGAAATGTTTTATGCTACAGCTTGAAGTTTTGTGCAAAGGGGTGGCGTGATATTATACACGCAAGAAAGATTCTGATCGCATTTAATTTATCTTACTAGTTTACTTTTTCTGAATTAAAAGTTACTGTCTGAGATATCCAGAAACAATTGTATTGTGTTACTGAATTTGATGTGCTTGGTTTGTAGAAAAATGGTTTAGTCTACTGTGACCAATTGTCTATTATAATGAAGCTTATTATTAATGGAGTATACTCTTATATCCTTATTTTTTCCTTCTCAGAAGATAGCAGAGTTCAGCATCCGATAAACATGTAAATTGCATTTTTCTTTTCACACAGGACAGATTTCAACTTCTGAACCAGCAGTCAACAAAGATTCCCCCAGCTGCTAGGGAAAAAAAAAAAAAAGTAAGTATTTGTGAAGAAAGGCATAATAAGATCAGAGGGAAGCCTGTCATAAAAATGCACATTGCATAATACATGATGGATCAGTTCTATTATTTAACTTTTGCATAGATATAACAATACAGAGATATGCTAACCATCATAGTCAGCATTAATTTACAGTGGGAAAAATAATTAGAATCTCACTTTTTCTGAAGAATGGAGTGAAAATGTAAACAATGCTTCCCTCCAGGCAAGTGCTTTATCAACTTGACAGGTGCATTTGAATTTCCATGGGTGGGGGACATAATAGGTTATTTATGTGTCATTTTAATAGAAAGGCCCAACCATCAAGATGGACAGGAGACTTTATCAGTACTGCTGTTTGCAACTAATCCACCAATTTAATACCCCATGAAAATACCTGCAACAAAACCTGGACATTTTTCTTTTCCACTCCATTATAGGCAAATCAATATGGGTGCTATTCATCTCAAATCTTTGGCTCAGCAGGTGCCCACTACACAGAGCTCCTCACAACACTGGTGCACTGGCACAGCCACATAAACATAGACACTTTGACTTCTGGTGCCATCAGTGACTCCACCACAGGATCACATCATTGCACTTGGATCACTAGTTTACCCCCACGTAGAAGTAAGCAATAAAAAAATCTTTTTTCTGGAGCTCTTTTTTTCTTGTTTTGGTTTGGTTTTGAGAAGAAAAAATCCAGTTTGAGAAGAAAAAATAAGTTTCTGATTACTATACTTTTATCTGAAGTAGCCACTCCCTAATTTTCACAAACAGTATGTTCCTGGCTGGAGAACAGCCACAAGCCATATAAATATTATATACATCTCCTAGCTGCAACATGTTTCTTTACACAAATTTGCCATAAAAAAGAAAGATGCCAAAACGTGTACTCTAGTCACACCTTCTTGTGCTTTAGCTCTGCTAAAAGTTGCGGGTTTTTTGTCCTGTGTAGGGCTGTGACCTTGAGTCACACATAGCCCCAGTGTGACCCAGGGTAAATTTGGTAGCCATGCTCCAATTTCTTCTTCCTCTTCCCTCCTTGATAATGTCATCTGTACTAGCACAGGTTCCCCCTGTACTTATCTACACAGCTATTGATGCCACATTTTTAACACACAACATATGCTAACAGCCCCCCAGTCTTTTACTGCTCTCTGTGTGTGTGTATGCGTGTGTGTGTGTCTGTGTTTATATGTGTGCACAGTCAAAATCAGCCTGATCCACACCAGAAAAAAAAATATTTTCCATTAAGGAATCCTTAAAAATAACCCAACCAATTTTGAGGGCTGAAGGTTTTCATTATTGCAAGCCCATCCTCATCTGTCTGCAAAACTCCAGTTTCGAGATTCACAACCCATCAGGGTCTACATGGACTGGAAGACAGTCCCCAATGAGCCTGAAAAGCTTTGGGGTGCATCTAAGGAGGACAGAGGTAATGAGATCATCCACCATTCCCATGTCCACTCAGAAGTGTGCTCTAGTTCTGTACAGATAATTCTTTTCTAAGACAGGTAGGGCTCCAGAGATGTTTCAAGTATGTAACTGGAAGTATCTTTACACTCCCTGGGTAAATCCTCAGCCTAGCTACTCCTGAAACTTTTTGCAAAAGCAAGCAATTCATAAGGACATAAATCTGATTAAAAACAGACCTGGGACATTTCCTATGCTCAGTCTTTCAGTCTGCAAAGCGCATGAATCCCTGTGGTTAATTAGGAAATATTACTCATAGTAAGATCCAGTTAAAATAAAATGCATGTTGCCTGAACATAGCATCTTAATAAGTTTCAGAAACAGTCATTCCCCATTTTCCTCCCACAGCTTCCAGCTTGGTGACCATGTTTTCTGGTGGGAGGACAATGCCACTGCTCCCACTTGCAGAGAAGGACAGCATGCTGCCCTCTCTCCCAGGGGTCACTGAGGTGCTCACAGCAGTGGGGTTGAAGGCCAGATAAAATCCCCTGGGAGCACTGTAAAGCAGTGCTTGACACTGGGACAAGGGAAGGGAGCCTGGGAAAGGCACAGTCTGGGAGGGCATAACTTGAGCCTTCAGCCCACAACAGGGGGGAGGTAATATCTCTTTCCTGTGTGAAAGCACCTTGTAGTTCACTCATATGTTACCACAAGAGGTATATCATAAGTTAGAAAGGGTAAGTGTCGAAAAAAACTCAAATAAATTAAGTTAGTCTCAAATGATATATTAAAAGGCAGCTAAGTCTGGGCAGAAGACCATAGTAGCAAAAGATGAAACTGCAGGATGCTGGGTTGGCGAAACAAACAGACCTGGAAGTTTAAATTTTAACAAGGTTTTATACCAGCATCTATTTCTTGCTCTGATTGGATAGGAACTCCTTCCACAAATCATGTCAGGAATGTAAGCAGAATGTCAGTTCACCATCCTCATCACATCAGACAGTGGATAAGGAGCAGGAAGATGACAGTTTACTCCCTAATGATTTTGCTTCAATTCTGATAGCTTAATATAGGACAGGTTTCTTATCCACTCACAGAACTAATGAGAGATGTCCCTATTTTACACTAGATTTTTATTACGTAGTGAAGATATAAAAAAAGGTGAACATTGAAAATTACTTTGGTCTGAGTAAAGCTGACGGAGCTTATGCTACATGGAATACAAAAAATAGCACCCATAACTGGCACATTTACCTTCAAAAGGGCAGTTTTTGAGAAAACTATTAGTAAAATTAACAATAGATCTTTAAAAATATAGATCTAATGTCTTTTCACCATTTGTTCTAAGTAAATTTTATGCCTCTTACAGTGGGATTTGTATCACATTGTATAAATCTTTAATTCCAGTGGAAAACATATACTGTATCACAGTTTAGATAATAAACTGAAGTAATTTCATATTTCATTAAAAAATATGTTTTCTGCCTTTTATGTGTGCTCGATTCACTGCATCTCTGGTGCTTTTATGCTGGTGTAGCTACTTTGATCAAGTAAAATCAGAGGAAGGGACAGTAGCACATGAATGTATCATACCCACACATTTTGTGTTATTTAACTGTAACCAGAATGTTTCCTCATTGTCATAGAAAAACGTATCAATCTACAGAATGCTAAGCATAGAAAAATCTATCAAATTAGTGTATTATTCAAGAAGAAAAGGGGCAAGTGTGGCCAAGATTAGTGTAAAGCCTTCTGAAGTTGGCAGAGTTAACAAAAACTTGGCTGATATTTTCAAGGATCGAAAGCACCAAGAGTTGGTTTCTGGGCACTGAAATTACTTTAGATTGATTTAGCTGTCCACTCCAGTTTTTTAGTACATGTAGAAGTGTGAGTTTCCAATCAGAACACCATTACTGAGCTCTTTGCTGGTTCCTTTTCTCATTATGTGGGATGGGGATTTCTTCTGGGAAGGAATGAGCCCCATTCAAAATAAATCAGAAAACACTCAGCATATCTCTTACTTCAAGCACATTTTGATGGTTTGGTTTTAGAGAAATACTTCCAAAAGGCTGTTGATTTCCAAAGTCTTAGTACATAGGAAATAGAGATATTCCATCACTTTCTCAAGTTAAGATATATTTTGAGAAAAAATAATGAGAAAAATATTTTGAGATCTTTTCTGGGAGTTAATCTGGGAAAGGGTATTTAAGAATTATTTTTTCTTTCATATTACAGACACATTTCCCATAATTGCAAGAGGATCATCAGTCTTGTTTGACTCTTCCTTATTTAAGCCGTTTCTAGCCAACTGCACCTTGCATTTCTAGTTAAGATTACAAATTAAAGATCAGGCTATATTAGTATGCCATCACCCATCCAAAGCACTCTCCTGTTTGCCCAGACTATCTTCTTTCTTGAAGCAGGACCAGCTCCAGGCATAGCTAAAGCAGGCAGAGGCCTGGGACATGAGTTTTCCTTCTCCATCTCCTTTGCCTGCAGCAGTGCCCCAGCAGCGAGACTGGTGCCTGCTGCTGCAGCCAGGGAACATCCCTGTGCTGGGCTGCTCCTCTAGAGACAGCAAGACCAAAGGTAGCTTGGGAGGCTCCATCCTAACTGTCATGCAGCAGCCAAAACCACCCTGTCTGTGTGGTAGCAGCACCTCATTTTACCTGTGCTGCAAAGAAATCTTGAACTTGAGATGCTGTGGACAAGGACTGCTGACAATAGAGTTTATTCTGGATTTAGCTAAAAACAGACAAGTGCTATAGTGTCCTGTCTGGCAAAAGCCATTTCAACAGAACGCTAATTGGAATTCCCAGAATTAGATCATGTGTGGCCCCTCGGAGCCTGAGCTATCTTAAACCCTAAAGTGTGATCTTTAATAACTAATTTTAGAATCCAGTTTCTGTTTCCTAGGATAACTCTAGTATTTGTGAAACAAATTGCCTCTCCAACTTCCAGCATAAATGGATATATATACACAATAATTCATTGAAATAGAATGGCTGGAAGAATTACTTTAATCTTCTCTGCCTTGAGATGCTGCAGTTCTGTTTTCCAGACTTGTGTTTTCCTCACAGTCTGTTCATACTTCACAGATACATTAGCACGTAATATATCTCTTTACTGATCCATTTATCCACCCATAACTCTCAGAGATAATTCTATCTATTTTCCTTCAAAGTTTTCATCTGCACATCAGTATCTTCTGCTTCTTGTACTCAGAAAAATGACAGAAGAAAAACCATAGAATTGCAGAATCACAGAACGGTTTGGGTTGGAAGGGAACTTAAAGATTATCTAGTTTCAACCCCCACTACCATGGGCAGGGCCACCTTACACTAAACCAGATTTCTTAAAGCCCCATCCAACCTAGCCCTGAACAGTTCCAGGGATGGGGCATCCACAACTTCTATGGGCAATCTCAGAGCCCAGAGTGCCAGTGCCTCACCACCCTCACAGTAAAGAATTCCTTCCTAAAACGTTCTCAAAAGTCCCTGAACAGATAGCATCCAAGGTAGAAGCAACCCAATTAGGTTCTGGTGCACCATGCAACCTCATGTCCTCACATTCTTGTTGGTGGTTTGAGAATTTCAAAAGCAACTGCTTATAGAATCAGCCACTATGTGGGAAGAAAAAGAAACCAAAATAGGCATTGGGCATTGTTACAGTCCAGTTGGTCTCAGGCAGGAGGAAAGATTTGCAATGGGTTGAAACCTCAAAGATGTTGTACAAGTGACTACATCCAAACTAAGAGCTATGTTATAGAGCAGGAGGGTATCAGGTGAACTGTAAAACTAAAACTATACAGCAGAGGAAAGATGCCTAAACTCAGATGTTTCAAGGTCATTATTATCTTTGATGGTTTAAGTTTATTATTGTCCATACCTGATTAAAAAAAAAAAAAAAGGACATGCTTCTTTCATGACTAACTTCTGTGCTTTTTAAAGTTCCACTTCTATACTGGTTACATATGAAAAAAAATAAAAGGTACATACCATAAATTTACTACAGATTTTATAGAGTATTTAGACAGCATTAGATGCTCAGGTACCTAACAAATTACTTGATCTTTGTATCTTGTTCAGATAAAGGATTTAAAAGTGGCAAAGAATAAGGAAAAAGCAATTGGAGTGGTATGAACAAACTATGCTGATTTAGAAGCCAAGCCAAATAAAAACCATTACAATAGAGTTTCAAAAAGTTATGTTTGCAATTTAAAATACCCATAGGGCAGATCTGACTTACATGACCAACACTTAATGTATAGTACGTGATAAGATGACACATGCAGTTTTGCAACTTGGCAGTAATTCAGAAAAAGAATACTTTGCCGGCCATTAACAATTTCTGAGCAATGTGTTCATTTATTATCTATGTCTGTAGTTGAGTTCCTGAGTGATTATAGTTATAACAGTGTCTTCTCATGTAATCTTAGGACACCAAAAGCTGCACAGCAAAATGAAAGTAAGGATTAATAAATGACCTCCCTCCTTGCTCATGCTAACATTTCACTAAATTCACATCCAGAGTTTGCTTTCTGCTATTAAATGCAAATCAAGAGAAGCTGCCACAGATCTACAGGGCAGATGATACAAGAACCGGGCCTGCACTTTAGTAAAGGGCCTTGAGAGGTGTGTGTGTGTGAGAAAGAGAGCAGGGAGGAGAAGCAGTATGAACATTATGTTGAAATATTTTAACATGCTTTAACACACCTTAATAGTCCCATACAGGGAACCCAAACTAAAATAGTAGGCAACAATGAGCAATCATGGTTTAATGCTGGCACAGTTTAAATAATATATCAAGATTCAGGGGTTTGGGGTTTTATGTTTTTATTTGGGGAGGGTTTTTTTGGAAATGAGTGCTTATTTTTCAATGGAGCTGGTACTGACTTGCAGCTGTTTGATATTAGAGGCAAGACCTACCAGCCTTCAAACCTCACATTAGAAACAGACCTTTGGCCAAGTTGTGTCTTCGTTTAGACCTTGGCAACCCTGCTTACATCAGTGGGGGTAATTTGACCTCTCATTTGAATAATGCAGTGCGATGATACGGTTCTGGTTTGTGTTTTCTGTGATTGTTTCAGTCTAAATGCAACAACTCCCTGGATTGTGTGCGAGATGAAAATGCCTTCCAGAGGTAACAGAGGCACAGATACAGCAATCATTTGCCTGATCTGACAAATCATGTGGCAGGCACAGGTCACAACACCTTGCCAATCTGGCAACAAACATACCTGCTAGGACCACTCCTTGCACTGAAAGGATCAGAAAAGGTACTGTGGATGATGGCAAGGCAGCAGGAACTCAGAGCAGAGGGAGCAGCTTCCTGGCACAAGTGAAGTATGTGAGTGTACATGATCTTTTGAATGAAGAAATGTCCCTTCTCTCTTCCCCAAACAAAGTCAGGTTCTAAAGTAAGCAAAATTCAGCCCAGACTAGAGAAAAAAACCTTTCAGTTGAAAGAGCTGCATTAGAACAGGATTAATGTCATAGTAAATATGCTTCAGTAATCCACTGATTGTATCATTATTTCTCTGAATTTAGGGAAGTTATGAAAATGGTTGTTTGTGTTCTGTCTGAAACAGCTTTTACTCTCTTATGAAAAAAAAAAAAGGAATTAGAGTATTAGAATGCTTCAGGAAATAAGAAAAATCTTTGACCTATGGTAACTTTCAACATTCATAGATATGAAAAACAAAACGTCACAGAGTTGCAAACATGAAAAAATACTGTGAGCTCTCTGTTTATTTTTGTTGGTTTGTTTATTGCACAAAACATCTCCTTGCTCAATTGCAGTGATAATGATTCTCCAAAAAAGCCTGGGCTGAGAGTCTGAATCCTAAGCTTTTAAGTTAGAATCTCTGCCTGGCTACACATCAGTCAGAAAAGAAACAACAAACTCTAGTCACAATGATGCCCCATCACCACAAAAACAGAATGAACATATTTGAACTGCAGTATCTTTGCCTTATTCAGGAATTTTCATTAGGTTTTGTTTAAACTGTTCAACCTTTCTTGTGCAGGCAGAAGAGAGTTTTGTTCCATGGAACTAAAGAAAAACAAAACCAATCTTTTAAAGCCAAAACATTTGGTTCAATCCATCTCTAAATCCTATTATACATTCAACAAATGACAGTAATAACCCTCACTGATCAGAGATGAGGTTATATATGGCGGACCAAGCAGAGTTCCTCCATGGTTAGGCACTGTCAGGTTTGAAAATCATAAATCCTTGTCTCTTTGTACACTACTCAGGCCTTTTCACACAGCTCTGGCACACATTTATGCCCAAGCTAGACCTTTGTTGAGATGTCAGAACACCATAAATGAGAGTCAAACACCAGGCACTTACAACAGACAACACTACTTGCACCATCACCAGTGCAAAATCAATGATGTTTTTATTTTCTGGCAGATTTGACTCACTTATTTTCATGGTGTTTCGCATTCAGCTTGACAATAAATAAAAATTCAACAGGCATTTATAGTAAATAATAATGATGGAAGTGTTGCCTCACTCATGATTGCTTACCCTCTCCAGTACCCCAGCATTTGGAGTGTAAACAGTCCAGAAGAATCTTGTCTTTACTAAAAGATTCCAGTATTTTGTTTTGGTTTTGAGGCTTTTTGTTTGTTATTTGCCATTTTTGGTGTTTTTCTCCCTCCCTATTCCCCCAGAAGCCCATTCCGGATTTTTTAAAATTTTCATCACAGGGTACTCATTTGGAAGCTACCCCAAGGGTTGATTTCAAGTATTTAGTATCACATACAAATAAATTAACACCAAAGAGACATTGAAATCAATGTAAATACTGCTTTTGTGATGTCTAGAAGTTGTTTATAGCTTCTCAAGCTGGCTGTATATGAGTGACATCAGTCCTGGTCCACATGCACGCTTTTCAGAGTGCGAGCAAGAGGAAATTGAGGGTAAAGACTCAAAACCAGTCATAATCAGTTGTCATGTCATTCTCACTCATGCACATATGTTTATACTTCTACTTGCAAAAACTGATCAAGAAAATATTTTGGATACTTTACTATTGCTGGGCCTCCTTTTCTTTTAGTACAACATCTAACTGCATGCCTTCAATGTCTTTGCAAGTGCCTCCATGGTCCAAAGTTCTCCAGCCATAAAGCATTCCATACAGGGAGCTGTGGCACCTTGGTCCCTGACCCAGCCCAGCTGAATATCTCTGTCCTTAGATGAAGAGTGATGAAAAGGGGCCATTTCAACCCTAGAAGCTCTCCCCATGCAGGCTAAAGCACCTTCTCCGTCACTGGCAGGACATCTGGTCAGTTTAAAGTTATCACAAAAAAACGTGCAGTGCTTTTCTGACGAGCAGTATGCCTGTGCCACGGTGGGTGCTCAACATCCATCAGATATCTGATTGCACATCTATTTTCTTTGAAGAATACTTCTCAATTCCTAAAATTTCTCTCCTCTACACACCCATGCTGAGCTGGCTCCACCACAGTGGCCAGGACTCACTTGTTCAGATACAGAACAAAAAGGTCATCCTGGCCCCCACTTGTCACAGAGGTGGGGGACCAAGGGATGGCAGAAATGGTCAGCCAAGCCCACAGAAGCCACGGTACAGAGAAAGAAGACTCTGGGTTGGCCAACCATGTCCTGGGTACATCAGAAACAGCATGGCCAGCCGGTCAAAAGAGAGGATTTTCCAGCTCTGCTCTGCACTGAGGTGGCCTCACGTTGAGTGCTGGGGGCAATTTTGGGCACCACAATATAAGAAAGAAGCTAAGCTCTTAAAGAGCATCCAAAGGAGGATGAGGAAGATGATGAAGAGCCTTAAGGGGAAGCCATATGAGGAGCGGCTGAGGTCACTTGGTCTATTCACTTGGCCTGAAGAAGACTGAGGGAAGACCTCATTGTGCTCTACAATTTCCTTATGAAGGGGAGGGACAGATACAGGAGGGACAGATACTAATCTCTTCTCTGTGGTGATCAGTTACAGGACCTGAAGGAGTGGCCTGAAGTTGTGTTGGGAGAGGTTTAGGTTGGATATTAGAAAAAAGTTCTTCCCCCATAGGGTGGTTGGGCACTGGAACAGGCTCCCCAGGGAAGCTGGTCATGGCACCATGACTGGCAGAGTTCAAGAAGATTTTGTACAATGCTCTTGGGCACATGGTGTGATTCTTGGGGCTGTTCTGTGCAGGGTCACGAGCTCTACTTAATGATCCTTGTGGGTCACTTACAAATCAGAATATTCTTTGAGTCTATGATTCTGTAAATTTTGGAGAGGAAGAAGACAAGAATGGATGGGGCTATGACAGAAAGAACAGAGCTTTCAAGAAGGCACTTTTAAAGTCAGACCACCCAGATCTTTTCACATTCCAAAGATCTCTCTCCCTGTCACTGGAGCAAGCAATTTGGAGTTGTGGACACCACAGACTCAGATACTCTGAAATGGGGGATGCTGACCATACCAAACAACGCCCATTGAGGAGGGCGTTGAGGCTGAACCAGGCTGCATGCAAACACACTGCTCCAACCCTGGCACTGCTGTTTGACCACAGAGGTCTGCTGCATGCCGATGGAAGTTCTGCCTCCCTCATCCTGTGCAAGGGCCTGATGAAATATGAGGGGCTTATGTCAGTGTCACACCTACCTACTGAGCCAAAGGCACCCACTGCTCTTTGTAGCCCTGAAGGCGTGCATACATCCAAAGGGTGCTGCCCAGACTTAAGCATGATGCGGGATAACTTTTGCCAATAAAATATTTCCCATCTGTCCCAAATACTAACAATTACCCCAACCCCACAAAAACCATTTGAAAAGACACTAGTTGGCAAACACCAAAATTAACTAGCATCCTCCAAGTTGTTATTCAAGCTGCAGTACACACTGCTTCAAACAATGCCATTTATAAAGCGATAATGAAAGGAACTAGTCTATAAACCTTTTCCCTAGCTGCAGGAGGGCTTAGGCTCCCAGGTTCACAAGCCTTCATTTTATTTGAAGCCCATCAGACTTCAGCAAAGAGGAAACAATCAAGGTAAAGAGAAGAGTAATCCTAAAAAGCTTAACAAGGTACTATCGTGCATGTTTTTTTCTCTGCCTATATTGACTTTGAAAGAGACAGAAACCAGCTTTCTACCTTTACTACATTGTTTCCCACTTGTTAAATGGCAATGCATAGGCCAAGTGTGTTCCATAAGGCTAAAATAAGCATCCTTCTTTGTGAACTAGTGAAGTAAGGATCCAGTTGGCAGGCTTGCTCTCTCAGGCAAGACTCATAAATACAAAAGGAGGTTTATCTGAGAAAAGTCTAAATTACGAGTTCTGAATGGGTAATCTCAGCTGCAAAAGAAAACAAGGCTGGGGAGGTTTTTATGCCGTGACTGAGCTTAAGCTTCAAGCCTGCAGGCTAGTGCTACTCAGAGTGTTTCTGATGGGATAATTTTCTATGCAAAAAGACTGATTCATTGAAGAATTACTCATGTCATGGCCAACGTGCCAATTTCAATGGCCGTTCATCTGACAGGCGCAACAACCCCTTCTGAAATGTTTTAAATGACCAGGTGCAATTTTCCTATTTTTAAATAACCTTTCGTGGTTACTCTAGCCAGCCAAATGCCCTGCAGAACCAGATGAGGTGCTCCCACTGCTGTAGCTTAGGCAAGGTTCAGGAGGAGCACAGCTCCCTAAGGCGCTGCCTAGCTTTGCCCTTCCCCTTTTCCTCTCTCATTTTGAGGAAACAGAAATTCAGTCCTAGTGCCTGATGGTATCACTGAAATGCTGTATCAACATGCTGATCCTAGAGTCACTGGGTAAATTATGCAAGTTAGGTCTGTAATCCGGGAGCCTGATATGCAAATAAGTCCCTGCACCCAGTCAGTGTAGGAAATAAACAACCCAGAAGAACTACTGAGGTGATCCCAAACCTTCTGCTAGGATCAGTGAGAGGTATTCAAAGCCAACAGAAGAGGAGGCCCTAGGATTTATGTGGATGTAGATTGTCTGAACAGTGCCCATTTTGATCAGGGTGTTGTGAGGCTCAAAGTTTGGCTTCATCTTCATCAGATCATGCCAAAGTTAAAAGCTGCCAGCCTTTTCCCTTGATCATTTCTCTACATTCCTCTCTAGAACTGTATAATTTTATTCTAAAAATGTGGATTTTTAAAAGTCCATTCTGGTTTTGACAAAACTAAGTCTCAAAACAATAAATCCATATAACCTGCTGTACTTACATGTCACGTGAAAGGCATGATTTTATACCTCTGTCTGGCCACTGAGAGACCTGTCAGATTTGCCATTAATATTAATACACAAACCCTTACTCAAACTCAACTCCCATTTAACTGTTTAGGCTAAAATTTTGCAAGATGAAAAGAACAGCTTTCAAAATACAGGAAAAATCCAGAGCACGCGACCACATTTCACAGGTCAGTGGCTGGGATAGCAGGAGCTGCTGAAGGAGAGCTGAAGGAACAAACTTGCTCAGGGGCATTTTAGCACTCTTGTGATACGATACCCATTATTCATCAGCATGCAACAATCCCCTCTCCAGATGAAAAACACTACAGATCATGTTCCTAATAAAACAGTCAATTTGCCTCCTTCTCTTTTTTGTTGTTGGAAGGAATTCCTTACAACCTCACCTCCCTGGGGCATGTCTTCCTCTCCCCCTTTGTCGATCAGGAGAAAACAAGGCTCTGTTCAACAACAAAGTCTTGCTGGCCGGCCTCAGAGATGCTCATACCAGGTTTCAGACCGAGCCAGGAAATTACTGTTGGTTTGGATGCTCTGATTATTGCTAAGATTGGGAAAATTATGTAGATGGGAAGCATGGTGAGAGCACATTTCCGCCCCGACAAACACGTCATTGTGAAAATCGTGACCCCTTCAGGAAACTTCAGCATATGAGCTCTGGACAGGGCTTTCAGGCTTCAGCAGAGGAAGTCTATTCCATCCCCTATTCTTAAGCTTCCAAGGGTAGCTACTTCAAATCCACAGCTGGGGTTGTAGCCCATTGAGACCACAGGTATCAGTGTATCTACAGCAGGAAGGACAGGTATCCTGGCTGAGTCCTATGACTTACATTCATTCTGCCTACATTTGGTTTTAGCTATGACAAAGCTCACCTGTAGGCACAGCTTACTTTGCCTTAAGAGCTCAGGTTAGGATAGAAAACAGAATGGACCTGTTTGGGCTTGAGAGTGAGTGTGTATCTTTGCAAAACTCACTGCATAGGCAAAACCTCAGCCATCCCATTAAGTCTCCTGGAACTGTTTCACACAGCCAGTGTGTATACACTGTTACACACTGACTGCTGTCAGTGTGTGAAATTTTTCATTTAAATATCATTATTTCCCAGAATATTTAAAGGTCATTACTAGAAAGCAAGCTACTTAGGCTTCAGTTTTGTAACATTAAGTGTTCTCTAATGCATCTAAAGTAATTCAGTCTTTGTCAGCAGCCTTATGTGTGACAATTAAAAAATGGTGGTAAATTTAATTTCCTTTAAAAGAAGAAATAAAGAGCCTGATCTGCAAAACCATTCTTGCAGTTACATACACAACTGACACCTGAGCTTCATGCTTTTGCATATGCAAGCTCACAACCACTTGGTAATTTAGATTCTACCTTGGTTAAGAATTTCACATACCCCTACCCTGACTAAATTAATGGCCATCAGCAGTACCCTGCCCAAGCTCAGAGGATATCTGAAGCCAGAGTTGTAATAAGATGAATTACATCTTAAATAGAAAGTTTAGTAATTAGAGAAGACTGAGATCTTTTAAAACCATATCCTTGGAAGAAAGGAAATTTGTTTAGCACCGAGGAGTATAAATCAGAATTTTTTAAACAAATTCTAGTTTTTAAACAGCTACACATACCCATAATGGACAACAACACAATAACTTTTCCATAACGTGAGTTTCTTCTTAAGCCCCACATGTTAGTGATTACAGTATGTCTTTAAATCATCAGGGTTGATATTTCATGTAGCATTTTTACTCACTATTTTAACTTTGAACGTTCTCATTATTCAGATATATTGCTAATTTTTTTCAGAATCCTGCTAAGGTACTGTTCTTGAGGTGTTGCATATGTCAGATGAGTTACCTGTATTAAATCCTCCAAGAGAACAATCAAGTGCAGGGAGTAACCTTGTCTACAGCACTAACATAACCTTGTTTACAGCACTGCCCGACAACCATACGAGAGACCTATTGGCTAATTCTGTTTTGTGCAAAAAATGAAGAGTCAGCTGATTTTTGTTACAAAGAATAGGAATCACCGTTGTTAAATAAGTGACTGTCCTGGGGGTTTTCAGAACTGCTCACATCATACTTCAACCTACCAAGGGGAGGAGGGAGTCATTGTATGAATTACTCCTGCAATATTTCATGAGCTAGTAAATTTTCCGTGGAAATTATCCAGCTTGATGTAAATGTCTGTATTTCAAACCTCACAAGAGTCTGATTTAGAAGAGAAATAGTGCTCGTTTACTGCAGCTTCATTGAAGACAAAGATGGAGAGAACCTGAAGTGTTGAAATGTTAACGTTCCAAGAAAACTAATTATCATATTTTCACTTGCAAACTTCAAGCCTGATGCTAATTAATCTCTGTGGAAAGGCTGTGTATGAATCAAATTATAATGTAAGTCAGATTATACAGGATGAGATGTATAACATACCCTGCCACTGAGGAGAAACAAAATGGATTGCTTGCACAGAAATGACAAAAAACTCAAAGAGCTTGCTCTTCATTAGTGCACCGATCTGTACCAGCCGGCTGATGACAGATTCACCCCAACGGAGTGTTGCAAACCACCTTGGATTTTCAAAAGTTTGCCTGTGGTCACAAATTATCTAGATGCAAGGAGAAAAAAACTATTTGACTGAGCAAACCTTGATGTGGCACTTGCAGAGTTCTGTTGTGAAAACATCTTGAGGGCAATCAAGTGCCATTAGCACATGTCAATGAGGCTTCCCATGAATTACTACAAAAATTACAGTTAAGTGTACTCCTCCTCCATCACTGTCCAATGTCTCTGACAAAAGAATTTGGATGTCTGTTGAAGTAACAGAGAAATTAACACCTGTCTGCCAGTGTATACTCAGCAGATTATTTGTTTGGTTCACCTTTAACACCTTTATATAATTAATTTATTGATTATAGGATTAAAATTATTTGTTACGTTTTACTCCGGAAATACTATATTGTGCATATAAAGGGGATTGTAAAGGAGACTTGAATAAATCAGTTCTCATTTAAAAGGGAAACAAAATACATATTGAAAGGGGAAATAAAATACATGTTTTCTAAACACAGGATAATGTTTACTACCTCTCTAAGTAAATTCCACGGAGTCTGAGTAAGTCATTTTGTTTTCAATTTATAGACTTACCATGAACCTGCCAACCCAAAAAAGAAATGCTGCAAGTAGATCATAGTAACTGCAGCCACATAGTTTGCCTTCCTTTTTATCTGTTTTTATTGTATTAACTTACTGTCGTGCAACTTTCAGATTCAGAGAAGCTTGCATAGATGTGGGGGTTTTAATCTGTGTTTTCTCCTTTTTTAAGTTATTTTTTTCTCTTTAACATGGAATAAAGCAAGTCCTGTGCAGTGTTACTTTACCAGTTCAATTTCTAATGCTGTTTCCATTAGTTTACTTGTTGATTATATCCGTTCTACCATTGTTATAATTTATTACAAGGCCTCTTTTTGTGTGCACATCTGTTTAAGCAGTTCCACTCGCTAGACCTTTCCACACAAGCAAAAGAAGGTTTTCCTTTACCTAGACTGCATTACCTTGTTTTCCACAGCTTGCACTTGCATGCTTTCTGATGAATTACTAATCAACAGTTGTGAGGTTTAATGGCATACCAGGGTATGGTCAGCATATTTGACTATTCCAGATGCTTCCAAACATCTGAATTTCCCCCCTTTCTTCTTTTCACCCACCACTCCCTGAGGACTAAATACTCTAAAGGAATAGAAAGCAAAATATTTCAGAATCACATGGCCAATTCAATCCTACACAATTCAAGGCCTTGTCTTTTCATACAGAAATAATTTTGGTTTAAATCTAGGAAGCAACAGAGTGCTACCCTCTTTTCTGACCTTACTTTTTGCTCTGTTTTCTTTAACATCCCATTACGGGGCTGGGCCTTCCCTCTGCTTATCTCTGACTTTCAATCTCCATTTAATATTTTTTAAAAATTCAGACTCTGCGTTCAGTAATTTATCCCAGATGAGAATCTGACCTTAGACACACAGACCACGAAGAAGTTCAGTGAGACATGGCCCAATTTCCTCCCCTCCCCTTTGCTTACACAGATAGATGAAAATTCTGTCCCCAGTAAAGTCAGTGGAACTTTTGCTGTTTACTGCAAGGGGTCGAGGTTCTCCTCCTACAATTTCTGTAGCAGATAGGTGATTACACATCACCTTAACATGCCGAGCTAAATTGTTCTGGACTAGCAGGGTAGTTTGTTTGTACTGGCTGAATCAATTGTGCAATACCCCAGATCAACACAGTGATTTATTGATACTGGCATTTAAGGAATTAAATTCTATATTACTGCTAATTTTTCTAGAAAGGCTCACAGTCAGCTTTGCTACTGCTTTCTACTCTCCTATGCCACTCTTGCAGCAGACTTTGTTTTGATTCTTCATACAATCTAAATTGCTGGAGACGCTGAGCTGAGAGTTCCAGTGAGCAACTTCAAAAATTTTTGCAATACCAGTTAAGGTTAGGAAAAAGAAATCTAATTGTGAACTTGCAAAATTCTGGGTTTCTAAAAGATCACTGAAACAAGTTTACGGAAAGAAAACCACAGATCAAAACTATAAGACCTTATGAGCAGCAGCTTTGAGTGATGTCAGTCATGTGATGTTTCTTAAAGATATAATAGAGAGTACATGAGGTAGATCTTACAAGGTATAACTCATAGTCAGGAAAAGTTTGCAAACATAACAGTGAATGAGTAAAAAAGAAATTTATGTTTTGTATACTTTTGCTTTCTCAGCATGTTTTCTTGTCTCCACTTGCAGATGGTAGCTAAATCAGCAACTTGTGAAGAGTTCTTCTATGCAACCATGACTTCTCCTATCTTGCATTTTTCTCATCTTCTTTCTATTTTGTTTGGCATGGTTGTATCTTCTGCACAAATTCCTGAACCATTTTTGCTTTTTTTCTCCTATTGTTACCTAGTGTTTTCCTTCAGGCTCCCACAATCCGTACCATCCCTTCCAGCTCATTTCCTCAATCTTTTTTTTTAATTTTAAATCAAAATAACACACCAACTTTTTACCTGTATTTTGGAAATTGTCCTGAAAGGCAACAGCAAAATTTCTGTTTGTGTTCACAGGAAAAATTCACCCTACGACTTCAAAAAGACCAAATGTAAGGTGATCAGATCTAGTAGATTCACAGAAACAGGCTGGTGCTCTGTTCAAAATTTTGCCTGGTCTCACCATTCATTTTTTTCACCAAAAACAGGCAAGAAATCACACTCAGAATA
Organism: Prinia subflava; assembly: GCF_021018805.1. Classification (NCBI taxonomy): domain Eukaryota; kingdom Metazoa; phylum Chordata; class Aves; order Passeriformes; family Cisticolidae; genus Prinia; species Prinia subflava. The sequence continues at coordinate 87,907,140 of NC_086247.1, forward strand.
GTACTAAACCTTCAAACAGAAAATATACCAATTATGATGTCAGTATGTTCTTCATCCTTTTTTGATCTACACTACAGTCAACTTACACAAGGGGATCTGGAGAGCATGAACGTGGGATTTTGAATTAGAGCATAACTGTGGATTCTACTTTTTCTCTTTCCAACATCCAACAGCACGAAAGCGATGTACCTAATTCCATTTCTCACGACATGCTATATGCCACACTTTCCTCAATCAGGAGCTGGCTTTCAGGTGACTCCAGTTTTTGCCCTTCACTTGTCTCTATCCATCCTTCTTCATGTGCAAGCAAACTCCAAACCCCAGTGTTGGTGCAAGTCCATAAGAAGAGACAAATTGCAGCAATCTCAGGTGTGATACCACCTGCCTTCATCACCTTCCATCTGTGTTCCAGCAGCTTTGCTGCAGCACAGATTAACTGGAGGGTGGTGAAGCCTCTTCTCTGACAAAACCAAAAGTTAACCCCCTTGTGCTAAATGAGTTAGAAGGCTTGCTCTCCAGCAGCCCTTGCAATGCTGCCACATCCAACATCAGTTTCCTCTCCTGCCAGTGCTGCTTCCACTAGCAAGGGCAGGATTTTGCCCTCAACTATTCACAAGTAATTAATGCATTATTGAACAGGAATAAATAGATAGCAATTAAATAACAAGTATTAATGACTTATTTATTAACATATTAATAGTTGGCCTGAGAGTAATAAATGCAAATTAGTGTAAAGTGGTACCAAAAATTGTGTCGATAATAGGCCCTGAAGTAATCTTGTGTGTTCAAGATAATTACAAATATATTTTCCTTTCAAAAATCTACTGCCGGGTAATTTTTTATGGTTTGCTATAATATCATTTTAAAATTAGAAAATTAGCCCTAGTCTCATTAAAATAATTTTGCACTGCATCAGGCTTTATTTCAAGTGTAAGTTTCACATTATCTTCTTGCCTACAGACCTTGAATTTTTTTCCAGAAAAACTCCTTATGTGCCAATATTTCAGGCCTATGTTTGGTATACAAATGGTTTTGTTTCAGCTCAGTAAGCCTGCACAACTTGCACAACTTTTGTCATTAGTATCACTACATAAAAAGTCCCACTACAAGCAGGGGTGGTACTTTGAGGGCTAAGTCCAGTAAAGATCTCTAAGAGCCATATTTATTCCTTTTTATTAGTGCTAGTAGCAGTTGACCTGATAAATAGTTCAGAGGCTTTAGACATGACCAAACTGGTTCACACCTAACAACCAATCCAGTCACAACAGATGCCACTTAAAAGATCATCTCTGGTCAGCTGTTTTACCAAAGACACTTCTCTCCCTCCATTTTTTTTTAAATTCATATTTGTTTGGACAAAAGAAAACCCCACCTCATACCTTGGTTCTAAACTATTACTTAACGTTGGAAAAGTGATTACTCAATGAGGACAGAAAGACATTGTCCCTTCTATCAGTTCCCGAAAAAAAAAGGAAAAGTCTTGGCTAAAATCCAGAATCCTGACCTCATCAATGATCTGCTAACAATAGCAGATTAAAAAATATTCCAGTCTGCCACCAGCCCTGATTTTACCTATTCCAGAATCTGACACACATTTAAGACGTGACTGTCTCCAACGAAAGATCAGCAAATATTCAGCTCTGCCTCCATGTCTGCAACAGGAATGGAGGAATGGGGTCCCAGGCTTCCCCCTAGCACTAGTGCACAGAACACTGCTTCCACACCTGACTGCCTCTGGAAACGTTTCTGCCTGCCTCTGTAAGTGTCATTTTTACTTCTTTGCAGCTTTCCTCGTCAAAGGTATTGCAAATGGCTTTTTCCAGAATAATCAAGGGCCTTTCTATGAGGCACAGGGCTACGGTGGCTCTCCCCACACAGTGCCTTCCAAACCACTTTGTAAATGTGATTGTGGCCGTGTAATCTGTGTACCTGGAAATATAATTCGTTTTGTTGCTAATGAAGGTCCTACGGCACAAATTTATTAAAGGTATACTTTTCCGTGGGATAATAATTGGGTCGATAATATTAAACTCATAGGCTCATTATTTAATTGCAAGGGCAGATTATGAATACAGATTCTAAAATGTATTTTAATGAAAAACACTACATCCTGACCTAATCATATCAACCTTATGCTATCTAATTAAGGATGCAAAAAATCATTAGAGTTGCAAAATATTAGTTCCAGCTCCATCAGGCTGTTAGCTGCCCCTTCATGAATATATATATTTTTTTACTCTATGATAAATAGTTAATGAGGTAAAAATGACAAAATTTGCATGTAGGCAAATTAGTTTAATAGACAGATGTCTTCCTGGTCTACAGAAAGTGACCTTTTTCCTATCAAAAGAAAGACTGAAAATACTTTGAAATGATGGCATGGATGTCATTCCACAAATGACAAATCACTCCTCTGAACAATATAAAAATTATAAAATGCAATAACCTTAAATTCTCATCATATTGTAAATGTGTCCTCTGCTGCTGCATTTATCAATTTAATAAAAGGAAATTAAGCATATTATAAAATACCCATTTATGGGGCAATTTTTAATCCAGCGAATAAAAATGAGAAGCACATGGTTAATAGCAACAAAATATTGCAAAAACGTAGACCTATTTTTTCCAGAAGGTTTGACTGACTATTTACTTGAATGACCTCCATTTAAAATATATTTTTTATACAGAGTGATGTAAGATATGGCAGTCTCATGCTTCCTTTTATAAAAATTGTTCACAGTTAATTTCGTATTTTATTTAAAAATTAACACATTAATAATGCACGCAATAAGACCTAGTGATGTGTCTTCCATACTGATTACTTTGTACAATTAGACATACAAAAAGAAAGGGACAAGATAAATACCTTATGCAAATCTATGGCAGAAAAAAGGGTCTTTCAGTATCTGCAATGCCTAGGAGCATAAAAAGACCTGCAAATACGGCTTCCAATCTTGCAGCAGGGAGATGCTCCATGCGGAGAACATATTTCTAGAATGGAGCAAGTTTCTATGACAAAACTAGATTTGCTGAAGAGCTAACAACATTTCTTTTGATGGTTCCCTTTTCCACCAAAATAATACCCCAAAAAAAAAAAAAAAAAAAGAGAACTGATGGGGAAGATTTTGGTTTTTGAAGACTGGTTCTTTTTTCACAGTATTTGCGTTTTGTACTGATAATTCAGGAGTTTTGAACAGTATTTTCCACTCACAGATTTTCCCCATTGTGAGGCAGATCCTATGACCACTGAAGTAGATGGTAGAGATCACTCTAGAGATGCCAATGATGCAAATTCCTGTGCTCCTTCCATGTTGCTCATATCTTATTACATCATATAGTCTGCACCAGTATGTCCCCCCAGAGAACAGGAATGTTTAACACTGTCACAGCCTGGCTTTTGGTTAGGGATTATGTAAAGGAAAAGGCATGAAATTCATGCAGATGTAGACAGAATAGGAACCAGATATGTTGGGGCTTTGGTAGAGACAAAACTGTGCATCGCTTTGCTTTGTTGAATGAAATGTGTGCTGCTCCTTGTGCAGCACTGGGATTCTTCCCTTTATTTTGACTGCACCCTCTGAGGTGCTGGATCAGGCGGAGGCTGGGTCCATTTTAAAGGCTCTTAGACTAAGGTTTCACATTTCAGTGTGGTCTTTCATGCATGCTAGGCTGCATACTGGGAGCAAAACTAGGCACTTACTTGTGTCTATAGCTATGGGCCATGCCTTTCAGTGTTCTGGCCCTTAAAGTATGTCTTACTGTAGTAGTGGACAACCCATCCAGGTTTCCTCTCTTCAAGTACAGACTATTTGTATATAGAGAAGTAATTTTTCTTTCCATTCTTTTCCATTTGTCTTTACCCCCACACCAGCTCCTTTCCTCCCATCCTTTTTTGTTTTGTTTTTGTTTTTCTTTTTTTTCACCTTATTCAGCCCTCTGTGTTCTGCTGCAAGAAAAGATATGCTGGAAATATCATCAGAAATGTATTCAGTACTTAAAAGAGAAATGTAGTTGTTCGCAGTTTCCTCATCTGTCATTTCTTTCGTATGCCATTGGTGGTCCTGGCATGTAAAATCAGGTTCACTACATCTATTCTTTGTTTGACTACTTGTAACAAAGATAATAGAAACCAATTGTCAGTGGTTATACTTTGACTTATTGCAGAAAGTTTTAAAGTGTCAAAAAATATGTTCTTTTACTTATTTTATTTACTGGGAAAAACAAAGTTCTATCCGTACAAAAAGTGGGAATGTATGGGGCAGGAGGTCGTGAAAGCACGTTCACTCTTTCAAACCTTTTTCTTCCCCTCTGCTGAAATGCCATGTGGTGCTCTACACTTTCCCACAAAAATTAAGCTTACTGAGTATCTGTTTTTTCATTCAGTTTTTTCCTTTCAGGGTTGAAACTGTCATCACAGGGGAAAAAAAAAAAGTGGAAAATAATTACAGCTGTGGCAGATGTTTATAACAGTGACAACTGAGGCTATATATTTATATAAACTGCTGATCTTTCAGAGGTAGTTATAGAGATTTGAAAAATCTGCAGACCCTAATCTTAAGTCCCTTGTTCCAGGGGGTTAGAAAAGAAAAACTAAACAACTCATACATGCTTAAGAGGACTAACTTCCTTCCTATTGGGAATCTGGTTTTTTACATTGGAGCAGGAGAGTTACCAAAAAAAGCATTGTACACAGAGGCATTCACAGATGTATAAATCAAAGTGATGAGCACTTTTCCAATTGTCCAAGAGCTGGTTTATAAATTAGTCCTAAGGTGAGGCAAAGCTAGACAGCAAGGAAGAATAAGTTCTTCACAGAAGGAAGGCAATGTCACTCAGAGACTACTGACCATGTTACTTATTCTATTTCCAATTCTCTGAAAGCAATTATGAACAGAAGCCTCATCTGTGGATGGCATCCCCACTACTGGACCTTTGCAAACACAGAATGTACCTCCTACATATCACAGCTTACGGTCTTTATATGGGACTAGAGGCTAGGGGCATAAGGGAAAAGAAAGAGGAATTATTTTGATAACCAGAGTACCTTTCCCTGCAGATTTCCAACTTAGCCCACTCTTCTGGGCAATCCTGGAGGAAAAGGGCCAGGGAGAAGAGCATGGCTCTCATATCTGACTGCCAAACTCACACCTCCTTCTCAGGGCAGCCTCACCTCTGCCCTCTTAAGGAAAGAATTCTACTTGTTCATGGAAATCCTCAGTTTGCTGAGCTGGCTGAGAAAATATCTGGGATGATACTGACATTTAAACCAGTAGTAAGTCCCTAAGACCCAATCAAGAACCATCAGAAGGCACAGATAATTTTTGACATCAGTGATGCCTCTAAGCCTTTGGTTACTGAGCAGACTGTAACCCCTAAGGATGTTCAGGCAATGCACATGCAATATCACAAAATTCTCCTGAACATGCTGCTTCTTAGCTTCTCCATTCAGTGAAGCACCCTAAGAATAATTTTCTAGCATCTAGATTCTTTTAAATAACACTAAGAAATACAAAGCATTAATTTGGACCACAGTCTCTTTTTGGAGACTCTGTTCACCACTCACCATCCGTCTTTCACCATTGACTCCTCTCCACTGCTCAGCCCTCTTCATGATGTAGCTCAGCTCCTGACCAGAAATCTCCATGTCCAGTGGAACAAAGAATGTTCCTTCCTCACTATGAATACGTTGAAATACATCCAACAGCCAACCTTCACTATGTAGCCTAAGGATAGAAATGACATATTTGGTTCATCTTTGAAAAATTCTTAAGGAAAAAAAAAAAAAAAAGTCATTCTTCTGTAGACTTCTTTTTTGGTTTTCCCTTCATGACTACGGTCTCTGCCCACAAATAAGAAGCTTCTTTCCCACAAGTTCGCCAACATACAGCCGTCCCCAGCCCTCTGGAGAATTTACAGTACCTGAATCAAGTTACACAAATGAAAGCAGCGATTTAATTTAATTATTTAAAGATACAGACTTCCCAAAAAGATCCTGATCTTCCTTCTCTTTAGAAATGTCTAATGTCTGCCCTTAGCACTGGGCTGGGTAACTAGTTCCAGTAGCATGGTTGGACATGAATGGAAGTCCTGCTGTGCCAGAGTTCAATAATGGGCAAACCACATCATATAGAAGGGAGTCACTCACCCTTTTGTTCAACCCCAAGCCTGAAGCCTATACAATCTAAACTTCTCTTGATGTTAGAAAAGTTCATTTTATTTGTTGGCTTTGTTTCTCCATGACATTTCTGTTCTGTGGTAAGGAATTCACTAAGCACTACGCAGTAAAATTTTCTACCACAAGAAAGGCTTGCTGTGTGGCATTTCTTGATGTAGGTGAAACCAAGAAATATTGTGGGGCTTTTGAAAAAGCCTGGTGTCACATTTTTAGCCTAAAATGAACTTGCAAAGGTCAAAATACTGCTGTATGATTCAAATGAATCCTCTTCAATTAACCTCTTTCTCATTCTTCATTTATTCCAAAAGCAGGGATTCAAAAAGTACAAATCAGAAAATCTGGAATCTGAGTTTTGGATATTGAACTGAGGTCTTTTCTTTTGTACCCTTTTCCAAGATAATACTTTACTCCAATTCAGCTGTTTCTTGATGCCAATTTCAATATTTTCACCCTTCCCGGAGACTGGCTGGGTAATCATGAGAAATGCATGGATTGCTGTGGCATTGCAACCAGCAAAATGCCTGGATTTCTGTGGGGCTGTTTAGGCCCTTCATTTCTTGGCAGGTGGGCGGTGAAGCAGATGAGGGATAACTCCTTAGACCCTTTGCACTCTCACCTATCTCATGTACAGCAGCACCAGTGACAGTTCTTGTAGCTGGTCCTTGTCCTTGGGTCTTGTATTGGCCTGTATGTGGTGAACAACATCTGTGCCTCGGAGAGGCAGAAGGTTGTTCAGCCAAACCAGAATGAAGTTCACTTTTACATCAGCTCTACATCACACCTTACAGTGCTCACAGAAAGTGCAGAGCAGCACACTGAAGAAGCTTCTTAGTACAATTTTGTCCACCACTGAGATTTAGTGTGGAACACAGATAAGGAGATGCACCAACAGACGATTTTTCAACTTGATCTCAGGAGGAGCTTTAGCTCTCTCTTCAAAGGGTAATGTGTACCTTAGGGTCAAGCACTGTATCCAAGAGTTTCTGTGATAAAGTAGCTATTCTAATCCCAAAATCTGGCAGTCTGACTCAACATCAGATTAGGAATTTATATCCCAGGCTTTGCTGCAAATGTTCTCCCTGTACTTTTTCCCCCACCCTTCTTTTTTGAGCAATCTTTTTTTAAAGCTGCAGCCCTAAACTTGCTGTAGTTTCCAATATGTCCAATCCAATTTTTGGATTCTCTTACCAAAAGGGAACAACAGGTGAAAGATCATCTAATCAAGATGTAGGTAGTCTGGAAATATAAACAAACTGGCTATCAAGACATAATAGAAAATGCTCTAAAGTGTGAAATAAACCAGAGTAGGATAGTAAAGTAGCTTAAAATACACTACAGAAGAGATTTTTTTAATAAATAACTAGTACCCTCTATGTAGTAATTTAACAAATTCTACAATATCTTTAAAAAAAAAAGGTTTTCTCTTAATCTCAGGATCTACATCAGAAGTTCTTGCAGTACAATAGATATATTTTTGCAAGAATTGACTCCTAATTTAGAATTATCTTGTGCTTGGTTGAAAAACTAGCAATTAAACTGGTGAACTTTCTGACCTTCTGTTCATGCTGAAGCAATATTATTCCATGGTGTTTGTGTTTGACATTCCAGGTCAGCAATTTAAATGGCTTGCTACTTGTCTTGCTAAACAAGACAAAGACCTTGCCATTTATTTAACTCACTTAATGCAACATTCTTATTTCAAATTAAGTAAAATTTAATGCAGTTAAATTACTGTCTATTTGCTGCCATAAACATTTTCTATATGAAGATTTTAAGCACATGGTTATAAACAATATAATTAACTTTGAATTAATTAAGAATCATGAAGCCTGTCTTTCAGCTTTGTTCCTTTTGTCCAAAAGTACTCAGCCTGCTCCTGTTACCTGCTTTAATTTCTTTTCTTTGGCATGAAAACTAAAAACACGCTTCTTATACCTTAATATACCTTGTCATAAGCATGAGAATATTTATTTTTATTGCTAATACAATAAAAAGAACAAAACACAGATTACGTATTCTAGACATATGAGAACTGGTATAATATTCTCTAAGTTCATTTATTTACCTACCAGAAAGAACAGAAAACATTGAAATTATTTCCTACCCAGAGTCTGGTTAAAAAAATGAGCTTTTCAAAGAATTACACAAACCAGAAATTAAAGGGTCATTGTAGTGGTTGAAAACAATTTATTACATCTTAGCTTGAGCCTTTCTCATCCTTTTTTGGAAAACCACCATTTAAAATACAAAACCAGTTTTGCTGTTAACACTGAAAAATGAAGATTTTTGAAGCTTTTCCCTGAAAAAATGTTTCAATACCAGGAAATTCAGACGCCTTCCACCAGACACTTTTTGTTCAGATGGGTCTGCATTTTCTCACAGAGCAGAAAACATTTCACCAACAAACTCCTGACTGTTTCTAATGTCTAGTAGAATTAAAAGGAACAGTGCTGCTTCATTGTTCCAAAACATAATTAGAGTATCTCTCCATGCTAGTTGTACTACAGACTCCCAAGACATGCAAGAAGAACCAGATTTATTGAGGTATTTTGGTTTATAAAGACACCAATAGATGCCTACTGCTACTTAACTCTTGCCCATGATTTCATTAGCTTCCTGGCTGTTCACCAGTGCTGCCATGAAGCTTCCTAGCTGTGGCAGAAACAGAGACTTCCCCTGCCTGCTTTGGTGGTCTTGTGGGTTCAGTGTTCTTATTCCTTCTTGTACTCACTGACAAACACTTCAGTTTAATGGCAAACTGCTGAGTAATTCCAACAAACAGCACCACCTCCTCCATCCAACAGCCAAAGTCTCCCCTGTGGATTGGAATCTTACAACACAGAAGGTATCCCTCAAGATTTATATTGGTTTACCTTACAAGAGAAAAATGTGGTGGAGACTTTTTTAAAAATATATGTTTTCTGTGCTGAGCAACATTCCACTTGAATATATTTGAGATATGGCATCTGAGAAATACTCACACAAAGGGATGCTACTGCCTTGGCAGTAATACTATTCTCTCTTGAAAACAAATGCTGTTATGTCAATCTTCAGGAAACAGTGCTATGAAATGCAGAGATGTTGTCCTTAAAACCATTTTAAAAGGTTTTAATTCCATCATTATTGGGCTGACAGTGTGCTGTTCAAGAGTAATACCTAGGTCCAAGTTTCCCAGGGTGTTGGCTGTAGATGTTCAAGGAAGAGAAAGCTGATATAATTGCAGAAGCTTATGATATAACTTTACTCTGCGCAGACTCCAGTATTCAAAATGTTTCCTTTTGTTATCAAGCAAAGAACTTCAAAGACCTTATGCACTGTAACAGATTTTGTTATCTTCCCTTTGCTTTTGTATTTTGCTATGAATCATTTTTAAAATGTGTTGTGCTAAGACAACTTTTTTCCCCCTAGTAACATTATTCCCCCACCCCTTTATTGGAAAACATTACGGGAAAATTGATCCAGAAGGAAAGATACCTTTGATGATCTTGCACCTGTTCCCCAGACAATGAAGATGTTGGTAATATTCTCATAAAAAACCTGCCTTACAAATGTTTTAATTTAAATTAATTTTCCTGAGTAATAAACGACAGCAGCTAAAACTTATGAAGCTATTCAAAACTATTAAGTCAATGATTAAGAAGGCATTAACGTCTCAAAAACTAATTAACTAGACTACCAGTACATTGGAGTTGTGTACAGCTCCCAGGAATGTAGGAGCACTGAAATACTTTGAAGAAATTTAGACTGCCATTTATCTTTTTCTGCCTGCTGCAACAGAGTTTGTGGAAGTGGGACTGAGGGATGATACAGTCAGGTGAGGGGGTGTATGCTCAGCTTTTCTGTTCTTACACCTGCTTGCATCTTAACTTTGCATCTGGCTTTTTTATTGGTGCTGGCCAATATTCATCACTAGGTGAATCAAGAGCCAGTACAAAATTCCTACTGCCTCATAAACAACTCACCTAGAATAAAAAAAAAATACATTTTTTCTTCAATATGTTAGGCAATCTAAATAATTTTCAGTGCCCCACACCTGCCCCTATAGTCTGCACAGCTAATGGTGTCTACTAGAAAGCTGGCAAGAAAAGTAGGTGATCAAATTTCATGAGAAACTGAGTTTAGAAAATGGGCTAATGTCACAGAAAAATTATTTGGATTAAATCAGATCACGAAGACTTAATCACAAGAAGTCAAAAATCCTGTATCATCAAAAGGCTGTAAGGCTCTGGAAGCCACTGCAGACTCAGAGATTTTGCACTTCATATCATATGTGGCTTTCTGCGATTCTTCCTATTTCTCACAAAACCCCTTCTTGTAAGGCTGAAGACAACATCTTCCAAAGTACCTAAATGAAGGTACACACACTTTACAGCTTAAGCCCTTACGTAGACACCACTGCCTGAAGCCAAAGAAGCAGAGGCTTCTGGAATCTGTGAAAAATCATGATAGCAGTTGTGCTCCTGTTCAGGAAACAAGTGTCTCTGTCTCTGACTTGTTGTGCCCAGCAATCCCAGTGCATTAAAAGTTAAGCAGGAGCAAACCCCTCCTTAATTATCTGCAGTTCTGGGCTCTGGGCGTGTGACACTGATACATCTTTTCTGATGTCACCTTATTTTATCTAAGAAGAAGAGGCATGAACCTAAGCTCCTAAGGGAATAATGAGATTAAGAGACATACCTTAAAAAATACAGGTACAACACTGCTGATGAGATCATGAACAGGATGGTATAAAGCATCACTGTGATTAAGGCACCAGGAACTCCTGACTCCCCTGCTCTTAGAAACACCCAGGAGAGTTTTGCAGCATCAGCAATGGGTTTCTCCACACTGTTCCCAAATCGCTGTCATGGAGAAAAAAAATCAACATAAGAAAATATTACACCTGATTAGACTAGAGAGACAAAGGAACATGAATCTCTGCATAATAAGGATTTAAATGTAATTTGTGGGGCACCCAGTCTGAAATTTAGGAGTCTGCTAGACAATTTGAAATTAAGCACAAGATGTGAAATAAACTATTTTCTGGCTTATTTTAGTACAATTAAAATCTACCGTATAGAGGTGGCTTATTGAGCAAAACCCATGTCACAGTGAAAATACTCAAAATGAAATCTCTTAGTGTATATAAGGACAAATGGCAGGGGAAGAAGGCTGAAATTCACTTTTATGCAATAACTGAGGAAGCATAACATTGAATTATTTATTTTCCAAAAATCTAGTATTTTCCTTTTTTATCTTTTTTCTCCTCATATCTAATTCTTAAGAACTAGCTACTGTATTGACATATTATTGCCCTCTGCTGGATCAATTTAGAAGAATTCAACTACATATCATGGTTCTTCTATTGCTCAGAACTAAAATAAATTCCTCTCTCCACTTTTGCCTTTTTAAAGTCACATGGTGACAGCCATATCCATATGAGATTGTGTTGACACGTTGTGCAAGGGTGTGAAACTGCACCACTAAAGCACCCAGTGTCCATCACTCAGAGAGGATCTGTGACCTCTAGGCTTCAAGAAACCTGCACCTTTCTGAGTAACTTGCCTAGACTGACCCTTAGAAAGTGTCAAAACTGTCTGCACATTTCTGGCTACCTTTGCAACAATGTGCATAGTAAAGAAATGACAACTACAACCCCAGTTGTAGAAGGACTGTGATTCTTGAGTATGTTTTTGTTCTCTGTTCACCATTTGCAACACTGCTAGGTTTCTGTCATAGAAATTGAAGGTCCCAGGAGACTGGTAATGACATGTAAAGACTAGTCACTCATTCAGATCTGTCCATATTTATTTCGAAAAGAATTAAAATCTGGTTCTCTTCTATCTCCCTGTCCTTTCTTCTCTTCTTGGGGGAAAAAAAAAAAAAAAAAAAAAGAAAAAAAAAATTGGCTCCTGCTACTGCTTTCTTACTGAAGCAACTGCCTACTAAGGAAAATCCTCTGCACAGCAGTCACGTCCTGACATTCCTCCAGAGAGGCAAAAGTCTGAATGGCAAATAAGAATAAATTTCTCTCTTATCCAAGGAATTCTCTTTGGCAAAGCAAAGGTGGTGTGGGAAAACTTTACTTTTCTATCCCTTTTTTCCAACAAAAATACTTTGTCAGTCCGTATACCTTCTGTGGTCCTCAAAGACATGATCCAAGAAAGATGTCTTTATTTTAAATAGCCCAAATAACATTTGTCAACATCTCTCTCAGGTACTTATCACACCACCCCATGTGGTGGTCATGTGAGCCTTTTGCAGTGTCTCCTGTTTTTCATAATGGCACACATCCATGTGGCCAAAGAGTTGTTACTATTTTTGGAAGCTACAGACAAAGTGAGTGAGGTCCCAGGAAAGCTCTGACAGAACTGGAACTTGAACTGCATAGGAATGTTTCTTATCCCTGGAATATCCTTCTACAAGCTGACAGTAAATCAAATCTGATATAACACATTTGACACAGCATTTTGGACTATGACTTGAAACCCCCCCAAATATGCAACTACTCTCTAGCCTTTCCTTAACAATGGAAAACATTAGTTAGTAAACTCAGAAACCTTTGTCTCCAGGGCTATCTGTCATCTTTCATAAGTATTAAGGCCATTTTGAATACTAAAATACATTCTAGCACTAAAATAACTCATATTACCACAACACAATATTCTAAAAAGGCTTGATCTAAAATAGATTGGCAAGCAAATCTGAAATAGCTGCTGAAAGAATGCCAAGAGAAAAAAAAATTACAAATGCAATAATGAAAACACATGTAAGAGATACAGTTTCATTTTGGAAAGGATACATACAGTATATTGTGTAATATTTGAACAAATGAGTTTCTACCAAAGATAATCTTGGTGGGTAATACTGCCAAATTTTCAATATGAAGTACAGAGAAGTGAGTACATTTTTAACACTTTAATGAAAAACTAAGTTACTTTACTTGTATCTCACGTTTCCCCCTGACCAAGTACTATTTGAAATTGATAAGTAATCCAGTCTGTGTAGAACTGAGCACAATTCCACTGAAGTCAATGGCAACGATTTTCTCAATGCAAGTGTGGGCAAGATAAGGCAGACCTCATCCTCTCTTCCACTTTTTATGAATACCCCAGCATTAGAGGGGAGAAAAAATCCATTTAAACATTTCAGTATTCCTACTTTGGTTATTGAGGAAATACAGCTTTTTCTTTTAGGAAAAAAAATCTTAATCAAAATAATTTATAATTAAAGTTCAGTTCTGTGCATATTTTACATCATGAAATTTAAAAATAATTAAATAAATGCAGGCTGCCCAAGTGAAAACTAGAGAGTGTTGCCATGTGCTTAAAGTATTGCAATTACCTCTCAAGTGAGATCCAACTAATTTCTTGAAGAGCTGAATATTAATTTTCAAAACTTCTGCAATGGAAAACAATGTATAGAGAGTGAAAAATCACCTGCAGAGCACAGGTTAGGCAACAAAGGACCAAGACACCTAAGAAAACCTGATCCACAACAAGACCTGTGAATTAGTGCTCGATCTGGAGTGAGCAACAGAAATATGAATGACTTTGAAAGGCCAGCAAGAGCAGAAGAGGAATAACACCACAACCCCAGAAAAGCTCTCAGCATACTGCAGCCGTTGAAAGGAGCCTGTGTCACACAGACAGTGAGACCCAAATTTGAAATAAGTGCTCTGGGATACGGGGAATTATCTCACGTGTGATAGAAATCTGCAGCCACCCAAGTACAGCTGGGCTACACAGCCCATACGCAGGCACAGATAGAGTTGGGAACTTTGCTCTCCTGTTTTTACATCTGATGAAACTCTCTCCTGAAAGACGTCTGTCTTTCGATCTCACAAGTCTTTTTAGGTGTGCCAGTAAATTGCATTAACGGCCTTGATTGTCAGAGAAGTGCATGATAACCTCTATTTTTTTCATTTTGTTTGTTTTGATGCTTAGAAAAACCTGAAGTGTTAATAATCATGATTGCTCATTTAACCATCCCCATTAACGTCAAAAATTGCAGTAATTCTTTTCAAAGCAGATGCAATCACTCCAGCAGTGGATTTACTTTCTTATCTCCAAATATGGCTTGTATAGTGCTCTTAATTTTATGTAGAAACACAGTGACTCCATTAGATGGGAATTTTGTTAATAAAAAGGTAATATATAACATTATTATTGAGTTTCTTTTTAACTTTCATGTTCCATTGCCAGGGGTGGAATTTCATATCTTTCAGTGATTCACTGAATAAAACAAACTTCTACGTCAAGTTCTCATGTCCAAGTTATTTTAAGTGACTCACCCCCAGGAATGAATCCACTACAAACACTGCCAAGGGGTCTAGAACCGTCCATAGTCCCATAGCTATGATAAATTTTGACAAGAAGGAAGGGAATGAGTCAGACAGCTGCTGACAGCCCCATCTGATCAGGATCATGAGAAGCAACACTGCGTTCAAGGTTAGGGGTCCCACCACAACCATGGCCAACTCTTCACTGGTGTGCAGCAAGGAGTTCTGGTAGCACAGTTCCACAGTGTGAGGGAAGAGCTGGAATCTGTAAACAAGCAAAAGCAGAGCGTTTGTCTGTGCTCCTGAGAAGGCATGGAAAGAAGGTAGATTCATGCATCTTGCGTTGTAAAGTTGCATCCCTACCTAGGTCACAACTCTCTGACCAAAAACTGCATGAAGCTACTCAAAAAAGTAAAATTTTCTCCTCTTCCTCCTGCCTCTGCACACTTGGATGCCCCCTGACTTCCATTTCACTGGGTGCACACCCAGGCCCTGGGGCTCGTGCAGGAAAGGCTGTTGGGAGGTATCACCTCCCAGATGCACCAAGAAGAGCACAGGCCCCAGGAGCTCACCCATCTCTGCACAGCAGCACCTTTGGGCACTGCACAAAGCAGAAAATGTGTCATGGAAGACACAGCTGTTAGCATGCCTAAAGTGATTGGAAATGTCCCTCTTGCGACCATGAGATGGTGGGATTTGCAAAGCTCATACAACGAGCAAGTTTGCTGGCACTGTAAGAGACAGGAACAGCACGGCATTGTGAGCTACACAGATGATGAAATTTGAGGCAAAAATTTCAATCCTATTGAAATGGCTTAAATTCTGCTCCTAACTAAAGGTGAAGTGGTTTGATTCTCACTCTGTTCACTACTTGTGAGTGATACCACTGCATTTGGTAGGACTAGAGAGAGCTCGGCTGAGTCTCATTGTTCGGGCACACAGTTACAGACTGGGATGCTGATCCAGGGCGTTTTGGCTTGAGACCATTATCCTTTATCTAGCTGACTGCCTGGGACAGCTGTGATTAGTGGCTTTGAACATGACCACCACTCTCTCATGCATTGCTTCCTTCTGTTGATTTTCCTTTGTTTTCACAGACTCTCGATGCTTGGCCTCCCAGAAGTTTTAGCGCCAGCTGGCTAAGTTGACAGGGGCTGTGCAAGGCCAGAAGTGAGAGATGGCTGGCTTTGCATTAAGCTCTAGAAGACCACCTTAACAATACCCAGCACTGTCCAGAGCCTGCTCAGACACCCTGTTCAAATTTCAGCCAATAATCAATACCACTACCACACCAGACATAGGTCGGAGAGTTGCATGTTACTGTCTGGTACTAACTGATTCAGATTTCTGTAATGCTTTAAGGTGAATAAAAGAGAAAAATGTTTCTATCAGAGAAAAATTTCCTTTCCTAAGCATGATGGAAACTTTTTGCTCTATAAAACCCTTCTCTACCACACAGAAATATGAACAGAGTCAAATATCCATCACCTAGTGGACTTGTACTCCATCTTTGGGTTTTTTCATGCCAGGTAATGACAAGCGATGATTTTGCTGCAACACTCTAGAGAGGTCTAATTCCTGAGCTAAAGCAAATGTATTATACAGTTAAAATATGTCAACTCATTGCAGTACTCACAGTAAAACTGATTTATCAAAGTTAAATTCTTATAAGTATTTTACTCATAGATCACTTGGGTAGCATGAAATATGATTTAAATGCTTCTTCAGTTTTGTGCACTCCTTAGGCATTTTGAAACACTTTATCCAAAATGATAAATTATTCTTCTGGAAGACACATAACCTGCTGAGTATCTCCGATCGGAGAGAGGTAGGCATGACACAAGATACACAAATAGACATGTCAGGTTCTAGGTTTAAAGTTTACATTACTAACACCTTCACCTGATATGCACATATGAGATCACTGGACTCTGGATGCAGTCTTTGTTCTCAATTTCTGCAGGGGCTCCTATCAGAGCTTGCATGTTGAGCTCTCAGCATGAGTCTAAGCCATCAATTCTCTTCATAGTGCAAAGGACCCACTTTGAATCAATCTGTTTGAAGAAATATCCCTCCAGAGAAAAGAGGGTAGCCAGGACTTACTTAGTAACAGGAACTGAGATGGTCCAAAGGAAGAGCCACTGGCTCAAATAATGCAGGTAAAGTCTCAGGAACCAAAGCAGAACTACCAGCAGCGCAAGCAGCCAGAAGTCCCTGGAGCGCCAGCGCGCGGCTCCCAGCTCCGACAAGGCCGTGCACACCACGAAATGGAAACGCTCGAGAACCTGCCCGCACAGCTTCACGTCAGCAGCAGAACGGCAGCTAGAAATACAGGGAAACAAAACCAAGAGCAGTTCAGTCAGCTTAAATGAAACAGCAGTTGCTAAAAGACTGCAGAATCCTGCTGTACAGATAATGTAGCACAGGTTCTGACCACAACTTTTGACTAAACAATGCATCTGACATTTAAAAAGAAAAAAGTTTTATCCATGGCAGTCTAGGTGAGCAGTGGCTTCCTCCCAGAAATCGCGCCGCCACTTTTATAAAGACAAAATTCACACTTAAAATTAAGTTTTTAAAAGCCTTTTGCTTTGATTTTGATTTTAATTTTTCTCACAAATTGTTCTCTGAGGAACACTTTATAACTTATTTTCCTTCTGAGAAAATGGTAAAAGAACTTGTCATATTTGTACTGAAAAGTATTAATTTTACTGAAAGCCTGGAAACAGCTTTTTGGCATTTGGGTAAGAGTACTTCAGGCAAATATTTCAGGACACAATGTGGGCTAAAACTCCTCTTTAGTTTTGAGTAAAAGAGAAAACAGAAAGGAGCTTGCACTGTAAAGGATTCTGCTACTGAATGTGGTGTGATTTTCCCTTTAAGCTAATTACTGTAGTGCTTCAAAAGATGTGGAGGAAGGAAATGAGATGCCGAGATGCATCTTTGGCATTATGTTTCCCACAAAGTGGATTCTCTCAGCTGATTCAAAGCTGAAAAGACAGTAGTTTCTTTGACCTTTTGAAATTTCTATCTGCTATGATTATTTCCATTGATTTAAATGACTAAGCAGCTGAGATGCACAATTCTAGGAATCAATATGATGTCATCATGTTCAAACTGTTATTTATGTTGATTAAGGCTTCTGAAAGTTCAGAAATATAAAGGTCTTTTTGTGGAAGAAAACATGATGGCTTTTTAAAGTGTAGCATGTGACTGAAGAAGAGATGGACATACTTGCACCATATTTTGTGCTCTTTTCAAGAACTTTCCTGTCTACACATATTTCCTAAGTAACTGTGAACAATTCTTTCTCCAGCAGTTACAAAGAGAACTGTGACTTGCAATAGAGAAGAAACTTAAAAGATTTCTGCATTTAGTCTAGGTTTGAATAAGAAGGAAAAACAAACCCCTCAAACTTGTCAGCCTGAGGCTGGATTTTGAGACCAGCCTTGGCATCATGTTACTCCTGATCCTCAGTGTTGAGCAGGACACTTGTGGAGGAGATGGCAAGCTGTCAGCCAGCCCCTTTGCTCCTGAGAAGTTCAGGCTTTAGCAATATGGCTGGGGAAGGAGAGGATGAGAAGTTTTCAGGGGCACAGAACCAAAAAATAGGGTTTGGGTTACTAAAGGCCTCAAATACAAATAAATAAACCTCACAGAAAGATCTGTTGGGGTGAGAAAGTTGATTCTTGCAGTGACTGTAGGTTGATCTGTCAGGGATTTGGAAGGTTTTTTTCAAGTTATTGTAGTCCATTTTGCTTATGTCCTAATCAGTCACAAAGTTCTACTTTAGAGACAAGGCCACATCATGAATGACCTTCCTCATGTTGTATTATTTTCCCACAGCAGCCTACAGGAACATCACAATGCATTTCAGTAACATTATGAATTCATAGTCTAGGCTTGTGTGAGAAAGAGACAAAGAAAAATGTAAAATAAGAAATATAATTGACTGTGGTATTATACTACAATAACTGTGGAATTCTTAATGTTCTGAACTCTGCAGCTAGATTGCACTACACTTCCTTTCATATAAAGAAACTTTTGTCATCCTTAATAGCTTCCATCAAGATTCACTCTTAGAGCATTCATTCTTTGAGAAAAGTTAATAGGGCAGGATTAACCACACTGTATTTTAGTTAGACCAAAGAGTTTATTTGTGAAAAAAAAAAAAGAAAAAGAAAAATAATACTATCTTAGTTCATAATACTCATCTCATCCTTCATCAAACAAGTACAGTCATTTAGATGTTCCACCCAGCCTCACCCATGTCAGAAATCCACATCCTACAGGGATCACTGCCAATCTTCATCTCTGTGCCAAGAGCACGAGTAACCACGTATATTTCAAAAACAAAATCTGGATTTAGCTCAACACTTCATTTTATGTAAGGATCATCTACTACTTGGTCATTTAGTCTCAATTTACTATTGAAGCTACCTCCAAATAAGCAACACCAGAGTGAAATATTCAATGGACCACCTGTAAAACGTTTCAAGAACAAAAATCCTTCCTCCAACCCAACACACAAACAGAGAAGGAGAGCACAGCTCAGAGCACTGAAAATACTCAGTCCTCCTTCATTCGCAGCAGTCCTGGAGCTCCAGAAATAACGAAAAACCTTGGTGACCAAAACACTGGGTTAGGAAGGTGAGTAATCAGAGCCATCAGTCCTTTCACAGGGGCTCCATGAACACACTTATCCCAGCTCTGTCACTCACTGTGTGGAAGCTGCTTCTGTACGCAGTGGGAGCACACCATACAAAGGGACAAAGGGTGGCTATGGAACTTCCCTAAGGTTTAGGCAGCAATGAAAATATTCAATATGTGCTTCCACCACTCCATTGTCCACACACTACTCCCACTTTCAAGAGGTGAAAAGAGAGCTGATGTCTTCCCCTGTGAGCTGTGTCATCCCTGCTGAGATGCTGGCTCTGTCAGCCAGGGGAATCCATCTGCTCAACAAACCTATATGAAAATAGAAAAATTGAGAATGTGCTCACTTACCAAGCCCAAAAGCCTTCCACAGAATGACCCTGCTTAAACCACCAGAGCAGCATCTATGATGTCTTTCCTTAGCTGCACCTTTCCTCTGAAAAAAGCAATAGCAGCCCAGAAACTCCACAGAAGCCCAAGCTTGTTGGAAGTCAAAGAAATCAACAAAAATATGTCCCTTGGGTAGAATCAAACAATATTTTTTTATATTTTTGTAACAGCAATTATCCTTTTTAAGACTTCATGATTTTCATCAAAGGCCTTGATCACAATTTCTCACTCTTAAATAGAAATTTAGCACTTTATGGTTTAACTTCTTGGAAGTCCAGATCCTGAATGTCACTTCTGTGCTAGGTTACACCTTCCTGTGACTGTATAACACCTTGACATGAGCACCATCAGCCAGTGGTAGAAACTGGTGGAAAATGTAGTCTATACAGTGAGCCAGTGAAAGTCCCAGCCCATAACTGGAATATCGTCATTTACTTTAAAAGAAATTCAGTTGGCCCCAACTTACTTGTGAGTTTCAGGAAACTGCTCCTGAGTAGTCATTAATCATGCTGTAAGGCTGTTTACTGGTTGCCACTTCAAAACACTAGCCTTTAAATGACCTCTCTTATTGACTTTTTTGAAAAATGAAGAAAGGAAGAGGCAGAAACATTAAATGAAATGCACCAAACAAGTGGAAGCAGTCCCTTTAAATATTTTTAGCTGGTATTAGTAGTAAAAGCTTGCGGGTGGAGTAACAGTGCTGGCAGATACAGTTTTCAGAAGAGATTTATATAAATTTACTGTAGGGCAGAGAACTTGAGTACTACCTTTCAAAAACAAAACAACTCCCCCACCCACAAAAACCCCAAACCTTAACTGTTGGGTGAAAACTATATAAAGTTCCAAATGAGAAGCCACTTGAGCAATGGATTTATCCATGATTCCTTGGATTACTGGTAAGTAATTTGGCTGAATGTTTTTGTTCTAGGGCATTAGTTTTGCATTTTTCCTTGGGAAATGCTGCAGTAACAAACAGCAGAGACCAAATTACCATAAAAGCAGGTCAATTATTTCTATGGAAATTGTTCAGAAGGAAAGAAACGATGCACAGATTCTCTTAAGCTGCACTTGATGATGATGACAGAAAAGTAATGGCTGATAGAAGGCAGTGTGTACTGTTGGGTGACAGCTTTGTTGCTGACAAACTATGGTGAACATTTGTATGATGCACTGCAAGGCTGGCACTTAGAACTGATGGCAGGGTAGATCCTCAGCTGATGTAACCCTGCTTACTCCAGAGCTACACTGGTGCTCACCAGCTGAGGTATTCAGGATCTATCCTGAATGTATCTATTATTTACATTGTGTAAAATAAGGTAAAATAAATGTTTCTTTCTCACCCATCCAGACCAAGAAGATTTAAAGAGCAAACGCAGGCACAATTTATTTTATGCAAATTACCTTCACGGAATCATACACAGTCCTTCCTTACAGTCCAAGAGTCAGTGCAACACATTTATCTAGTTCACAGATTAAAAAAACCCCTCCCCACCACCACCCTAAATGGTAGGTAGTTAAGTCCTTTGTGGCTTATCAACAGAAATGAAGATGTAGGAAATGCTGCCCAGTGTTACTATACTGAAATGTTATCACTTTCAGATCACCTGTCTGTGAAGGCACATAAAATTAGTACACTAATACATGTAACCCTCCAAATGGAAACCAGTTCAAAGCACCACTGATGAATCAGGAGTCAGAAGAGAATTTGGTCCATTCCACTACGCGCAACATAAACGTATATATAAAACATATAATTTTGTTATTGTTAGAAGGATTTTATTATTATTCCCTCTGCATAATATTTTTCCTTTTTGAGGCTTGTATTGCATTACAAAGAAATTGTCTTTATCCCAGGCTCTATGATGATGACACAAATAACTTTGCCCAATAAGCCAACGGCAGAGCTGCGAACCGAGCTCTGCTGAGTTACAGTCCATTATTCCATCCACTGGATTCCTCATAAAATATTACTTTTTTGTTTATTTGCATGCAAAGTGAATATAACCAGGGAGAGCATTTGCCAGCGATGGAGGCACTGTTTTTTCCTAGCTCTTTCCAGGACACACTTATGCTTCATGTTCTTCAGTTTGCAAGCAACCAAGGAAGCAGGTATCACAAGCAGTTACAAGGGCTGCCTAGGGGCTATCTGCTGTGAGAGAAGTGACAAAAGACCCAAGGGGACATTAGGTAGTTCCCCAAGATACAAATGCTCTCAGTAGAATTTGACCTACCATTTACTGAAAAACCCACAGTCATCATACAGAAAACATGCTGGAAATCATGGCACGTTCATTTTTTAGGTGCAGCTGTGGTGGGAAAAAGAAACTGCCAGAAGCAAAATCCAAAGTCCAAAAGCAGAGCTTTTAGGAATTAAGCATTTGTGCAAAAGATGAAAAAAGAATAATCCGATAACTGCAATAACTGTTTTCATTAATTGCAAAGAATATGACCCGGGTACATGACTGCACCTGTAGACACATCATGCTGCCCCACCAAGCTGGGAAGGAGGAGAAGGCTGATGGTGGATGCTCTCCTTCCAAGGTCCAGGATGTGCCAGCTGATGGGAGATGGCCAGCAAGCAGTAAACTCTGGATCAGCTACAGCTTAGGTGTGTTTGCATGATATGCATAGCCCAGAGCCAGAACAAACACAGCAGCTGAACTTTTCCCACAACATACTCAAGGGGTTATGTGCTGGCACAGCTGCAGCCTTGGAGGAACCACTATGCTCTTCTGTACTGGGAGAGGGGACACTCTGGGTCAGTGGACCAAGAAATATTCAATAAAGAGGATGGGAAGAAAGTGCTGACAGCTTCATATTCCTCTGGATATAACTGTGTTAGCTTGTAGATGGTGGACAGACAGAGTAAACTCATAAAAGAGTTTATGACAACAAAAAATTGGCAAAGAGCAGCAGATTCATGTCCTCAGCAGAACCTTTACCCAACAGTGTTAGGCTGACAGAGAAGCCCATCTCCTGACTTTAGCGAACTAAGAATTTCCTGAGGGAATTAACTGAGACATTCACAAGAAGAGATTTCTTACCCAGCTGGGGAAGAACGCATTGGAGAAAGAAAGAATCACAAATTTAAGCAAAGTGGCAATAGTGCTGGAGGACAGTGTGGCTCCTTGTAGAGAGCTGGCAAAACTTTGCATATTTCAGCTTTGAGCAGCATCTGACAATGACAAAGCAAAAATGACAAAAAACCAAATTATCATCATCATGGCTGCAGTTGAGGTAGGCGACTAAAACTTTGCCTATTTCATGCTTAACTGCATTTTCAAGAGCTTAGTGGCTTGGCAAAACATTCTGGAAATCTTACAAGAACAGACTTTGTTAAAATATTCCAGTCTGGCTCCTTCCAGCTCTGGATGGGTACAAACATGAAGTGAGGAAACTCGAGTGCAGCTTTCAGAACTTTTAAGCAGCTCTGGTTTTTATTTCATTCTAGAAAGGAACAAAAGGCACTAGACAACCTCTGTTATTCATCCTCATGACATGACTAGGCCAGTCAAGAAGCAAAAGAAAGCATGTAACTCCTCCCCTACTTATTGCCCTCTGACTGCTTTAAGTAAATAAGATGACAATGAATGAATGAGAAAAAAGCACAAAACACACAGGGGAGGATGCAAGATGTCAGAGGAGGCATAGATCTCAAAAGAAACAGCACTATCTGTGAATCTGTTCACCCAGTAAGTAATTCTGAATGCTCAATCTTGTGCATGAGCAATAAAACAGCATTTAGGACTTGTAGAAGAAGTTTACAGCATCACATTCAAACTTATCCTCTTTCTTAAAAAAGAAATGGAAAACTACAGGAAGTGAAATGTTAGACTTAAAATGTCTATAGACATTCAGGAGAATCAAGATTTAAAACTTCTTGTTTATATTAATAGGGGCATTGTGCCCTCTCCAGAAGAAAAGAAATACATTTGTAGGCAGTACTTGTGCCTAAGCTAGGAGAGTCCCCTGTACCTGATGTGTGGAACTGTTTTCTACTTTGACACAGAAAACATCCCCAAGGACATTTGCTCTGTCTGGAGGAAAAATGCAATCTTCCTCCTGACCAAATACATATCTACTTCTGAGAGCCACTAAACACTCAAACACCATCTGTGAGCTGTGCATTCATCTGTAACACACCAATTTAGCTGGCAGGCCACTGGGAAACAAGACTCTGAAGTTGCCAAATTAAAATGGCAATCCAGCACTAGTTGAAACTCCACCAAGCAAACAGGTGAGATTACCAAAAAACATTGTAGCAGAGAGAGATGAAATGTCAAAATAAGACACAGCCTTATGGATTAAAAAAAAAAAAAAACCAAACAAACAACAAAAAAAAAAAAACTTATGGGGAGGGAAAGGCTCAGCTTTGATCTTTTCCATCCTGTACTTAATTAGCAGCAACATCACGCTAGGAGCACGGGCCTGTACAGCTGGAGAGAAACAGCCACCTTCTTTCAGTGAGAATCAACAGACTCGGGGCTGCTGTGGGCAGAGCAGACAGAAGACACACAGCACACCATGATCTTCCATTTCAGGAAAACCTTCTTTCTGAAGGTCTGGCCACACAGAGATGAAACTTCATCTTACACAAGCACAGACAAGCCATGAGTCAAAGCCCTTTGACTTCTGTCTGGTGTTCACAACAACAGGATGAAACAACAACTGAATTCCTGCATGCATTGCTTCCCTTGCCACAAAAAAATTGTATGTATGTGTAAGCGCTGGAGATAGGATGTCAGTTGTTAAACCAAATACACCATTCAGTTCTTTTGCAGATTTATAATATGCACCATAGGAATAGGTGGGTGTAAAGATTAAAAAAAAATAAAAAGAAAAAAGTTAATTTATACGTGTAAGCTTGTGCATAAAAATGCTTCTAAAATACCAATAGTGTTATTACAGTCAGATCTCCAGGAGCTTCTGTACTGACCTGACAAAAATGACCTTTTCCTTTTCATTGCAAATTTACAAGGAAGAGCTAGGCAGAATAAAAATGGCTGGGGTCTGTGGGAACAGTGAAACATGTATTTAGAGAAATCTTGACATTGGAAATTATTTTTTTACTCTATATCAATTAGAGCTTTTTTGATCTTTATTATTTTGTGCAGCAACGTGTCCATGAACAGAAGTGTTTGACTCAGGAATAGCCTCCATGAAGAGAATGAAGTATGACGTGACCCAGGTAACACCAATTAGAATACAGTTAAAAACAAATCCCTGTAGATTTAAACATGGCCAGACAAGGCAATTCACAAAACTACAACAAAATGTAATACATTAAAAAAAGAAATCTCACAAACAGAAAATTGCTTGCAATGTTTAGAGTATTTATGAGGCATACATTTTCCAAATATAGCTATAACAATTTTGGAAGAAATCTTCTGCACAGTTTGATGAAAGAGAACAATCTCAGGGTTGTGCAGATGACTGATGCTATTACACAGCATATTAAAAAATGTTTTTGTTTTAATACAACATGTTTTCTCAAAGAAGTAAACCTGTTAGGCCAGCTTAATTAAATCTTTAAGAGCCTTAAAAAAGGACTTATGTGCATGTGCAGAATACTCTAGGACACTATTATACTTAAAATACCATTTAACAGTTATCTCAGAAAAAAACACCATTAAACAGTTATCTCAGAAAACTGAGGTACTGTACAGATACCTTAAATTCAATTACATTATGAAAAACACAGTCATAGGAAATGTTAAACTGAAATATTTTGAAGGGTTCTTTGTAAACACCACTGAAATTATGGTGGAAATTATCCATACAATTTAGTGAAACAAAATGCATCACGTAATAACGGTATTAACTTTTTCTTTTCAGTTTAATGCTGTGTTATTATATTTGCTGCCTATTTTAGAAAGTAATTTGTGTTGATGGCTCTGGAGAAAAACCAAGCATTAAAGAACTAATTTAATTCCTTCTGAGCTATGTTCAATTCAAAAATACTTCTTTCAGAATGTCCCAGTACTGCAGAATCTGACTAGAAATCCACCTTGAACTATGTGCACTTTGACTAACTCTCTGCCCAAGGCAAAATGATCCTGCATTCAGCAGGGTTTTATCCCGGTCTTCTAAAGGACTTACACAGAATGTACCTGATATAACTGGACCAGAATGTCAACCATGATAAGAAATTATGATCAAGACATGGAGGATACATAATGAGAACCTTATCCATTTTACAGGGGGCTGTTATTGGTGGGGGAGTACCTTTAGGGGGTTGTTTACAGAAATCAGGTCTTCCGCCTTTGAGAAAAGAAAAATAGAGAAAGAAAAAGGAAGAAAGAAAAAGAAAGAAGGAAAAATGTGTAATTCCTTGTGCAGTGCTCTCCTTCCCACTTGTTATACTGTATGACACAATGGGTACCAGCTGTGTTTGAGGTGTTCAGGTAGCCTGTCATATAATAGGCTGCCTGGCTGCTTTTGGAAAGAAATTTCACGAGTTTTCCTTCAGTGTGAAGATATAGCTTTATTCCTCTGGTTACACAGTATAAAACAGAAATTTAAAAATTGCTACAGCTTGTTTCTCAAAAATCAATGTGTGATTGCTAGCTGCACTGGGAGTTTGAAGGATATCCCCTTATCAGAGGCAATCTCTAGATAACATACTTTCCTCTATAGCCCATAGCTGCATGTAAGACACGGCAAGACAAATGCCAGCTTCCTTTTCTCTTGGTGTCATCTATTGATCCACTGAAATGCTCTCCATCTGAAACTTCCTTCCCAAAA
Organism: Prinia subflava; assembly: GCF_021018805.1. Lineage (NCBI taxonomy): Eukaryota > Metazoa > Chordata > Aves > Passeriformes > Cisticolidae > Prinia > Prinia subflava. Next base: position 87,933,365 of record NC_086247.1, read on the forward strand.
GGGACATTTGCTATGAGAAGCAAAGCTTTCTGCCTGATGCTAAGAAATCCTAAAACTTTCTCCTAATTACAGCACAGCACCATAATAATACACATCTCTAAAAGCATTAAAAAAAACCCCAAAACCAACAAATCAAGCTCAAATGAGGCAGATGCCATTCTTTTTCAGTTAGAAATGTTGTTTTCCAACAACAAAAATGCAATATAATAATCTCATTATTATTTTTCTGTGTGCCTTTGATAAAAATGCGCTCTGGGTCTATGTTTTCCTTTGGGTGCATTTCCTCTCAGACACATTCAGAACTCCTAGCACAGATGTGACTGACTCCAGCTCGTGCCAGAACACAAAACAGTGTCACCATGAGAAATAACAGTATCAGAGAATAACAAGAAGCAAAGGATGCATGTAAAGGATACTGGATGAAAGGACACTAGACCTACATAATAAAAAAAAAAAAAAACCAGAAAAAAAACCAGCTACATTTGTGTATCGAGAGAGAGGAGAGAGAGATAGCATAATGTGCTGGCCCAAGACATCAACACCACCAGAAAAAGCTTTATCTAATAGAGAAAAGAAAGTTAAGATATAGAAAAGACAGATTCCTTTAAGAATAAAATCTGACTTGTAAAAATAGATACCTAATCAACATCCATGTGGATCTTTGCAGTTTCAAAGAGGTTTTGATATGGCTCCTAGGTAATGCAATTTCATCAGACCAAAAAAGAACAAAGAGAAGCATTTATAAAAGAAAATAATCAAATATTTCATGGGCACTAGAATGTTCTGGACTTGACAACCCCAACCAGCAGATTTGCTGAAGAGTAAAGAAGGGACACTCACTTTAGAGACGTCAACAAGCTTGTTCCTTCAGTTCAAACATAAAGTATACCACACCACTTATCACCCCCCATGTACAATCTCTAAAAAGAAAACATCTAAAAGACTCTCACTTCTGAAACTTCACTCGTAAAAAAAGGATTTTCAGGAACAAGGGAGCTGATTTTCTAGTAGGTTGGGACTGTTTCTCTCTGTGGAGGCAGCAACTGAGGCACTTTGCTTCTACCCCTCTTGGCCAACAGGTTCAGAAGTTACTAGGGAGACTTAGAGACAGCCTTACTGCATACACTTTGCCTTCCTAAGATACCTGGCTAAGAAATAAACTCCAGTGTTCAGGAGACATTAGACCAAAGCTTCCAAAAGAGAAGAATAATGCATTTGGGCAGAACAAAAGGCTTGTTATTATGTCTCTGATAAACAACAGTTGGCAGGTATTGAACTTACCATGCAAATTAACTTCTCTGTTTGTTTGGTTTGGGCTTTTTCTTTTCCCCTGTGTATATTTGTTTGAAAGTGTGTTTGTAAATAATGGTCTTTGTTGAAAGATTTATTGTTTTCTAAACTCATGGAAAATATTATTTTTAACTTTTTACAAAGATATGATTCTGCTTTTTCTTAGAACCCTTAGATTTTTCATCCAAGAACTCTAAATACCTGAAAGACATACTCAGTTTTTCAAAGAGCCAGGTTCATCCAGATAATAAACACAGGAAACACTTAAATAACATTCAGGAGTCACCACAGAGGCGTTTCGGAATTCAGGCTTTAGTTTCCTCTGCTGAAAGGCTGGATTTTTGGGGGAAGAACTGGGAGGGCAATCAGGTTGCCAATCATCCTCGACACTTACTAATTTTCTACCTACAATAGAGAGAATCACAATCACCACCCTAGAGGACAAAGTCCCCTTATCTTTCACCCATAAGGTTTCCCACTACTGGTCTGAATTCAGAGAGGTTTTCACTGGCTTGTAGTACACTGTGCTCCTTTGACTCCATGTGATTCATAAGTCATTCAAACAGAAGCACCTACAAAATAGTCTCATCTTTCTCTCAGATGGAAAAACCTGTCCTTATCAAAACTCAGTGTGGCAGACTAACAGTGCTATGGGTCTGATGCTCCTTCCCACTCCTACAGCTCTCAATAGGATATTTGTAGCAGAATCCCTATTGCTCCTTCCTTCCTATCTAGAGCTTTTTATTTGATTGCAAAGCACTGCATAATAGCCACATGCATTTTATACAGTCTTAATTTTGTTCAGCAAAGTACTCTGCTCACCTTCCTATGAATTCCCACAATCTGGTAACAATGTATGGACACAAAAGTCTCAAGAATTCGGGGGGCAGTCAGGGTGAGGTTTCCAAAGACATCAAAAGAATTTAGCTGATGAAATGCGGCTAAAACTAGACTAGAAAAACCTAAAGTAGCTAAAAAGCTAACTAGCTAAAAAACTAAACTAACTAGACTAGCTAAAACTAAAGTTAGAACTAGAAAGAGCACTGTGGTTACAGGATACAGACTACTCTGAAAACCTCTTCTTCAGACAATAATGCTCCCTCAGGTTCTCTGCATTTCATAGCCTCTTTTTCATGCTTAGTATGTAGCTTTAATAACCTTTATTTCCTTAAAGATCAAACTAAAACTTATGTGATCCACAATGCATCAGAACTTATATTTGCGTTAAAATTTTAATTTTCAAATTTAGTGTCATGATAAGGAAGTTTCAGGGATAGTTGTAGCCTTAACATTTTTTTAAAACACTTTACTATTTTTGATTTTGTTTCTGTTTTCACCTGAAGGCATATTGTTTCAAGTCATATTTGATATTATTCTTTCAGCTTAAAGACTTCAAATCCTCAGCAGAAAAAGAGATACAGAAGGTTTTGGTGGTTTAGTTGTTGTGTTGCGTGGTTTTTTGCTTTTTTTTTTTTTTTTTTTTTTTTTTTTTTTTTTTTTTTTAATCTGCTTGTTAAACAGTTTTTGCTTGCTGTGCTCAAGGTTTGAAGGTAAAATTTACAAAGACAATGCTTTTTGACAGTGAACCTTCTGCTACATTTTTAGAAGCACTCAGCAAATTCCAGCAGCGGGTTTCTAGACACAAAAGACAAATACAACCCCTCCATGATTTAGATTGGCTTTCTGTTTGTGGGTCATGAGACTCACTGCTGAGCATGTCAGAAGTTGGCTGTGGCATTTAATGAAGGTTGTCAGCAACTTCATAGTTCCCACAGCAAAAGAAAGAGTGTGTTCTGGCTTTGGTTTTGGGGCATGGGTTGTTGGGGATTTTCCCCCTTTTTTCTTTTGGAGCTTTCATTGGAATCTGCGACTGGAGTTAGTGGATAAACTCAGTTACTGCTAACAAATCAAATTAAAAGTATGCAATAAGCTGGTGCTTTGAAAAAGACTGAATTGCATTTTTGCAAAAGGTTTCCTTTTTTTTGGAGACATAATTTAACATTCAAAATAAATATTAAATTTCCTTTCAATTTGAAAGTTTAGAGTCACTCATAAATTAGGAACAATAATCATACTCTATTATGCCCTGTCTCATGTGTGTCTCGAGAGGGCTGTGACTTGTCGTAGCATGAAGGAACCTAGAAAAATGATTACTTGCTGCTTCAAACAGAGGATGCATAGCTCAGATGCTCATTAATGAGGCAAAGGAAAATTAATTGACATGTCTAATAGTTCTTTTAATATAGCCTCTAAGCCTTGATGTGTCAATTGTCAAATTACCCCTGGCATACTTTCTTTGTCTCAGTGATCTTGTGTCGCATTTCTAGGAGAGAAAATTAACATTACTTTCCTTGGCTTCTTTCAGCATACTTTCTGGCCAAGGGTTAGACCTCCAGAAAAATGAGATACATGAGATACATGCAGCCCAGCTGCCTTAACCTCTCTCCAGATCAGGTATAACCTCCCAGACTACAGAACTGCAGCTTTGTGATGGCTCTGTGTCAATGAGGCATCGTTCCTGGGGCATAGAGCAGTGAAAAAACCCACAAGCTTTAAAAAGCCTAAATGCATCAGCCTTTCTACATATCCTTACCACTCTTATGCACTGTTTTGGCTTAGGTTAGAGTTCCTTTCAGCAAGCCAGGATCCTCTCTGCCTCTGCTTCCCCAGCAATGGTCTAGCCTCAGAAAGAGACATCATCTACCACCCTAAAACAGGCTTTCATGCTTGCTCCAACATAGGCAATGAAAGAGCATTCCTTTCAGAACTTCCATTCTTTTCACATTATTATCACCCAATCCAGGCTGGAAAAAAAGCTGTTTCCAATCATCTGCCTGTTAGTCCACTCTCTGCCTGACAGCAAATCCTTTGATCAAGACTGTTATACTGTGTATATTAAGCTCATCGAAGTTTATGTGATGGAACATTATAATTGTCACTGCTGTTTCATCAGTTGGTGTTTCTGTCCTACATGTAGTTAGGAATAAAAGGAAACAAAGAGACGGCGTATGAGTCGTGTATTGCATCTGCTGTTTGTAGTTCATGACAAAAATCTATGGGATTCCCCAAATTAAACAGCATCTGAGAACTTCATATTGGCAAATTCTCTAAGCCATAATTCCAGAAACTGAAGAAATCCTGATTTCAGTGTGATTTGATTGGGGCTGGTTTTTTTACATAGATTAAGTGATATGTCTCAGAAATTAGCCTCTTAGCAGATCATAGCAATAAATCTCCTAATACAGAGCTGTACTGGAAAATGCTGCTCTTTGTTCATTTTCAAAATGAAAATCATTGCAGAACAGCATACCAGATCTTCATGATTTTGTAAAAAAAAAAAATATATATCAAAAAAAAAATCATTAAGATATTTTTCATTCTATAATAATCTTTACCATTCTGCTTAGGGTATTCATTTCTTTAGTCTTTTTCACAAAAAACAGATATGCACATGCTGCAGAGTGTAATCACACTCGATCCAATACTTAAGGAAGTACTACAGAAGTACTGTCCCACAGAGCTGCAAGCGTGCAGTAAATCTGAGTAGCAGATTTCTTGCACATTTGAAGGCTATTAGTCCACACACAAAAGATTTAACATGTCTCAGGCACAGAAGAGTCTCTATTCATGTGCTGTAGAGCAAGACTGTACAGCCGAATGGATGCATCTGGAATTACCACACGGGCTGTCAGAAATCCAGACATCTTGAACAAATGTTGGAAGTCTCCAGCTTCCACCCAGGCCCAAAAGCAAGAATCTGAGAAAAGCCAGGTTCTATGAAGCTGAGTGAGAAATGAACATGAAATTCGGTAAACATTTCTCTGAATGTCTCTCTACTATGTGATAATTTTTGAATAATCCAACCAATCAACACTAAATTTGGGGAATACCATAGTTATCATTGTCCTGGACACTACTGATTTTGACAGAAACTGAAACAAGAAAGCAGATAAAACACAGGAGAAAGGGCAGAAATGGCAGAGAGGGAGTTTGCAAGCATGAATAAAGGCGTGTAGAAGCCATCCACATGATGCAGGAGTGTGGAAATCTGTGTCTATAACATTTTTCCATGATACACACTGTAACAAGAATACAATAAGGATGCTGAGGCACAGACAACAAAAATATTTTCCAAAATAAAGCAAGACAGTAGCAAGCTGGGGAAATGTCCTTATTGTCTATTTGTTCTTCTTTCATGCAAAATCTAAATCTTTTTTTACTGAGATGTGGGAATTACACAAGGCAAAGAAAACCTTACTTCATGCTGCGTGAGATTTCACCTGAATTAATACGTGAAGGTCTCTTAGAAGTTTTTAACAGCAGAACAGAGATGCATGAGAAGTAGTTACCACTTCATGTGAAAGTTTTCAAAAGACAACTCTGATCCAAAATTGGGATGAAAATGATAACAACAAAAAAGTTCATGTATGAATATTTTGGTTAGTGAAAGGACCTGTTTTGATAATTTAAAGAGGCTTGAAATTATTTTATCTTTTCAATAGAAATTTAACCCATCTTATACATTAAAATGTGGGGGGAAAATGTCACTTCAAACAAATGTTCTTTTTAAACTATCAAGATGGATTATTTCAAGGGTGTCCAAATTTTGTTTCAATTATCCTTTCCTACAATTTCATTTTTTGAAAATCACAAACTGCAAAGCATTTTGTCAAAAAAAAACCAAAACAACTTCTCAGCCACAGCAGTAATACCACACATTCTTGATTCTGATGGGGTCATATGGTTCCCTCATTTCCGTGGGTAGCTTGAGACAGGCTGTAAAATACTGGTGTGTCACCCATTCTGGCATTGGTCTGGCAAGTGTTGTGACAGATCATACAGGGCACTGAGATTGCACTCATAGTGAGAAGTGCAAATTGAAAATATATTTTCTATTTTGTGTGCTCCAAAGGAGCTGGACTGACCTTATGCTGAGAGACTGTGCCGTGCTCTGGCTTGGACAGAGGGCTGCCAGGAGCTGTGTGGGAGGACAGGGAGATGCTTGACAAATCCCTGGCAAAGACAGAGAAGAGGAGAGCTCTACACTGAGAAAATCAGCCCTGGTATGCCACTGAAAGGCAAACCCAAGTTTCCACTACACAAATACAGCAGCTAAAATGTGATTGTGGATCTGTCTAATCAGTTAAAACTGAAGCACTGAAAACCCTGGTCAGCTCTCTTCAGGGGGTTTTGGAAATATTTTTCCCACAAATCTTCCTTTCCTCCTTAGTAGCAAATAAGCTGGGACTCAGTTGTAGACTTGGGTAGACAAGGGCTTGGTACAGGATCTTGAACAATAAACTGGTTAGATTCATTAGGAGCAGAGTGGAATGGCACAACATTGCAAACATAAGCAGCCAGCCCCTGAGACCAGCTCAGTTGCAAAAGCATCCACCACCAGTCTGTTTAAATTCAGAATGCCAAAGGAACTCTTGCTGTGAGCTACAGCTACTTGGGCTCTCCCACTGCAAATATGAACAAATCAGACTTACATTGCTTTTCACACTTCTTTTCTGTAAACACATATACTTCCTCTTGTAAATAGTGCAACTAAACTTCAGTTTCTTATCTGACATTACTGCCCTGCTGAATCCAGCAGACTTGAAAGCTAATTCACAATGTTGAAGTATCTGATCTGTTTTCATTTTGCTTATTTTCTTCATAAGCACTTGATGCTTTTTATTCTACCACTACTTCTGAAGGTTTTAGAAGTAATAGTATGCTGTCTTTCCAGTGCTGTGTAAGTACTAAAGCAATATATTGCTTTTATTGGAATTATCAATTCTGATATGTCAGTAGTAGGGCAAGCAACAAAAGGGCTCTTCCAAGTACAAGCCTATCCATTTGCCACTTTTCTTGTGTGCATTCTTATCCCTGAACAAAAGTCATCTCTAGTGGGTGAAAACACACAGTCTGTAGTCTTTTCTTGGATGTTTCTAATGAACACATGGGGTGAAGGCGTGCTCTGAGCCCAAGACTCTTACACTATCCAGACCAGCAGACTCAGCCCCAGCAGGGAAGAAGGCAACACTCAGTAAACCTGGTTCATGTAGAGGCTGCAACTTTATTAAATGTAAACCACATTATGGGCTTATTTAAATTAATGGTCACAGTGGGTGCTCAACACCTCTGAAAGACTTTGCGCTAGGGCTAGCTATAAAATTTTCCATTGAGACTCCTGTGTGAAGGGGAGCTGAGATTTCTGACTAGTAGAGCTTGCCAGAAAACTGCCTTTCTGTGGGAATTTTTTCTTGATAAAATGTTCAGATTTTGATGCTGGAAAAACAGAACATTTTTCCCCCCACCCATCAGTCCCTCTCATCAGAATCAATAACCAGCTGTTTGTTTCCACAAGCTCACGTGCTGTGTGAGGCATTCTTGCCAGATCACCTCGTCTGGGTGCAGCAGAGTCCAAGGTTCCAACGTGCAACACAAGGGCTGACAGACCACACTGGACATGGACATGCACGGAGCTCCTCAGGAGCCTTGGATTCCAAGGAGTAAAGGGAGATCAGACCTGAGTGCCACCCCCTACACCCTCCACCCCCTCCAACTGCACTCTATGCTCTGCCAAAGAAACCCAGGACGATGGGGAGGGTCATGTCCCACCTTGGTCAGGGGACTGGGAGACAGGGACCACAGAGGGTGTCATGGGACCTGCCTCTGTCACGGTGGGCATGCAACCAAGAGACAGCTTGTCTGTACTAAGTCACCTAATTCTTCTCAACTGGGTGTTTCAGCTTTCTTAAAAAGGCACTGTTTTCTAGGGGGTGGGGAAATGCCTAAATTTCACTAGCAAATAGAACTGCTGAGACTGGCTAAAGGAAAGAGGGAAGTGGTTGAACAACAGCTCATGAGGCTTATAATAGTGAAAATCTCTACAAAATACTCAGATGAAAACCAAAGGAGACCCTTTTCTGGTTAAAAACAAGAGCACAGTATTGTGATTGAAACTTGCAAGAAATAGCAACACCTTAACTGAGTCAATGAAGATTTTTCTGCACTATTGTAATGCTTAAAGTGTCAGTTTTCAATGATTACTTTCAGCTTATAAAAATTAATTTCAGACTTTGAAACATCCAAACCAATAAAGCTACATAGAATGCTTGTCATTGAAATAAAAATTATCCCAAATATAAAGCCAGAGCAACATTTGTAAAAATAACAGAAATATTGCTGAGTCATTTTAATAACTATTTTAATAACAATTTAAAAAAACCTGCAAAGATCATGAAACTGTGGCAACTAGAAGTTTTTAATAAGAATCTAAAGAAATTAAAATAAAGAATCACATAAATTGGCACATAAATAAATCACATCACATAAATTGAGCTGTGCCAAAAGCAAATATATTTATATACAAATACTTATAAATGTATCAATCTATATTTATGCTTTCACATTTTGTATAACCCCCAATTTTGTAGGTGTAGAAGAAAAAAAAGTATTCAGGATGACCTGGGATCACCTAAAAGAAAGTCTTTTGAGTTGAAGTATTTTATTTTCCTATTTCTATTCATTTACAATGACAAGATAATGATTCACAGAATCACTGAAAACAGCAACTGTGTCCTTTTTCATTTGCTTCCTAACACTCCTGGAAAGCTTTATAGTAAACAGTTTAGAAGATAATGAAAGGTAAAACTTCCATCTGAAAAGGTTTGATTCAACAAAGTTATTAGGACAATCACTTAGGTTAAGTGTTTAGCCCAGAGGGCAGTATAAAATTTCATCAAAATTCAAACCATGCATAAATGATCTCAAACTGCAGTGTCTATTTATACCACACAACATGTTAGTCACATTTTTCACTGAAGTCTGAAAGTAATGATGAAGCAACTGATAAGGATGAAAGACTGAATATGTGCTATGCCACCCATGTATAATTCAGTTAGTGGCAAACATGGACTAGAAAGTATCCTGCAACAGCATGTGTTTTCCAACTGCCTGAGAAAAACTGTGAACCACCACCAGGGAAAGGGGACAGCAGGGAAACCAAAAATGTTTCACACATGAAAATTAGCCAGGTAAAGAAGAGTGATTAAATCAGCAGGTCAGAGATTCAAAGACAATGAAAAATGCAAATATGGATCATAAGACTATTACTATTTTATGTCTTTTAGGTTTTGTGTCTCCTAAAAAAAAAAAAAGTAAAAAAGGCTTTTTTTTTTAATCCAAAAAAAAAAAAAAAGCAGTGCCAATGAAAAAAGGGGTAATTTTTCTGAAAAGCTGAAATCTTTAAATTTTGGTGAATAAAATATAAAGAAAACTTCTGAGCAAAATCTCCATATAGAGAGCAAAATACTGTCCTCAACCTCTAGGAAAAAAAAATCACAGTTGATAGTCCTTTTTCAAGTTGAAAGTTTTGATTTGGTATTTTGGGAGAAGCTTCTAGTTAAGGATTAAGAAAAAGATCTGTGATTTTTCATTTTAATCCTAAACAAAATGAGAATCCTTAGCTGATGACAACCAGTGAAACGGAATTAACAGCTATGGTACATAATGCTATTTATCAGCTGATTATGGATCACTCCATTAGACTGTATCAGCTACACTCAGACAACTGCTGTAGATTTTGTCTGAACTATTAGAATCAGATCCATGCAATTGCACTGACCTTCAGCCGAGGTTCTGTGGTTGCTAAACGTTGAAACCAAATTCCTTGTTTTGTGATTGTGTAAGCGTCTACGGTGCTGGTTGAACTAATAAAATTGTCAAGTCATGCTTCAGAGAGATTGTACTGTAGCACTGAAACTGCACAGTGGAGGATTAAACACAAACCTAAGCTGAAAGTCTTGTATGGGGCTGTGTTTTTGTACAGCAGCATGCAGAGCTAGATGTTAATGATTTCTACCTGCCTTTCTGGGGAGGATGAGATTAGGGGGGAAACTTCACAGATGTCCTGAGGAGTTATCTCTAAGCAAAAGTCATGGGTTAAAGCTGCACATGGAAGCAGTGGTAAGGAGAGATGAGAGCTGATATCTGTGTAGTAGGGTAGCATCAGCAGAAGAGACGCCACTGAAAAGTGGAGGGAGGCTAAGTGGTACAGGACCTTACAAATTACTGGGAAAGATTAAAGTATGACAGATGCCTGCAATGATAGCTAATTTAAATGCCATTAGGTGCTTTATATTTCACATGCAGACAGTCTACAGGGTGATGGAAAGTGTTACAGCAAGTTAGCATGAAAGTTTATGCTTCAGTCAAAGCAAATAGTTATCACTTCACCGGAAATGGCACTTGAACAGCTTACCTCAGCTGAGGATCTGCCCCTCTGTGTTACTGCAACATTAGCTGTCTAGCAACACACTCAAAGCAGATGCTAAAGGTGATGGAATTTAAGCACGTTTTTGCTGACTCATTACCCCCAGAAGAGAAATTATAACAAAGTTAATGAAAGTTCCAAGCACTGTACAGTATTTTTAGTTTATTTTGCTATTCTACACGGTCCGATTTTTTTCCAGGTGGGTAATATGAAATAAAACATTTTTCCCAGTTAGCACTTTCACATGTTTTACATTTAGCGTATTGTTGCTATTCTTCAATGAAGTCTAGGAAAATAACAGAATGAAGCCTAGAGTTCTGTTATTTTGAGCTGATTTCCCTATAATGTTGGTAAACAGTTTGGTGCATCATGTCGCTAGCAGCACTACTGTCTCTTGTCTTCCCCCATTTAATGAAAATCTGTGAAATAAATGTTACAAGGCAGTACTGCTGGCATGACAAATTCCGAGCCAATAAGTCTTGCAGTTGCCAAGATGTAGGCTCTGAAACTTGGCATTTGGCATTCAGAACTAGATAACCTTACTATAGTAACTACATTCACTGTATCTACAAGAGGGATGAATAAATCAACAATAATTGAACTACTAAAAGTGTCTAATTTCCAGAGTAGTGCTTCAAGCAACAACTGAAATTAAAAAACTGTTAAAACACAGCTACATACCCATACAATCTTGTCATGAATTCACTGAAGCAAAGGTTAACAAAAAAGAATGAATATGCATTCTTTTCTAAAAGTAGCGTTCCTTGATCTACAGTAGTGATGAACTGTATAAATGTCAGGTCCCATCCAAGTCCCACAGAGCCTGGCATTCCCAGTAGCAAGAATTTTTTATTGTTCCTGTAACATTACTCAAAGCAGGGAAAAGGCTATTCCTGCTGCATGTGGAATGCAGTCCCTACTCTTGAAGCCTGGCAGTGTTTCCAAAGTTAGCAATGATCATAAACCCTTGAAATATTGTTGGTATCTCCAGGGCCTGATCCAAAGCCCAGTGAAGGCAAATGGGAAGATTCCACATGGCCACAGTTTTGTGTGGGCCAGGCTTAAAATATTACCTCTCTTGCCACTTGATTTCATAGTTCAGAATTTGTCATGTTGTCCAAGTCATATGTCATTGAATTTGCCATCCACCCATCTTTTCTCCCACTGTTAATTTTTATTAGAAAAATGCAGGTCTGGAAATCTTTAGGAAAATAACTGGCACAGTAGGTTAAATGGACTCAGTGTTTTAGAGCAAGATGATTGTCTAATAAACAGAGCTTTTAATGTAACACGATTCCACGCTAATACACAGGAGAGAACCTACCACTGGGACACCAGCCTGCTGCACTCCGCTTTGAAAACTGTCTCCTAGAATTAATTCAGACTGATTAGCATAGCATGGATGCATTCACCTGGGGAACTAACTAAAAATAATAGCCAATTTACAAATGAACTAGAGTAGGCTTTTTAATCTCCCATGACTCCACAGATCGGTGGCAGTACACTACAGAGTCACAACTCTGTGACTGCCACACAGCTGGCGTTAAGCTTTTGGGGATACACAATCAAAAGGAATTGCTGGAAGGCACTGAGATGCTGGGTGTAGTCCCTCCCTGGCCCACTGTTTGGACAGTCCTGCTATGATCATAATATCAGTGTCAGAGACTGATTAAAAATACCAAGGAAGCGTATTTCCATCTAAAGCCATTAGAAGACAATTTGATTTTTAGGATCAGTTACTGACTTTCTTTCAGGACCTCAAATCTGCAAATCCAGTATTTATTCAGTATTAATGTTCAGGAAAAAAAATATAAGTATTATGGGTTTCAAACCTTTAATTTATCTTATCAGGTTTTATTCTGAATGTCGAGGGATAAGAAAGATACTCCCACTGTGGAGATGCTGGTCCTTTTAACTATGTCAAGGAAAACTGGAAAGTGTTTTTATGTGCTTACATATATAAGCATGTGCAGATAGGGAAGTATTTCTCCAGATGCACTGTGCAGGATATGAAATGCGTGATAAACCAGACTGAATACATATCTTTCACCCTCTGACATTTTATAGGTCAAACTCTATATGTATTTTAAGCCAGAGAAAGAAAGGCATATTCCAAGAGACGAGAATCCTTTCATTCCTCAAAATTCCTGGCACAACTAAAACTAAATTGAATACTTGTGGTATGAACACACATTCAAGTGTCTTTTAGAAGATGAGGATCATGATACAATTTTTTGAAATGGAAATTATTCCAACTTTGAAATACTATAACTTACCAAGCAACCAAAGATGCTCAAAGGCCTCTGTACCACATTTAACCGAAATGCAAGGCAAATAAAAACAGTTATCCTGCATAAAATGATACACATAATGGTTAAGGGTGGCATTGTTTCCTCTACATAAAGCAAGCTTCAAAGGGAAAAGTAATTTTTGGATTAATGGGCAAACAATGCAGAACAAATTACATTAGTAGTTAGTTAAAAGCTCTGTAAAATAGCTTGCCCTCTATTTCCGAGTAATGGGACTGATGAAGAAATGGGATTTTTTTTTTTTCCCATTCCCAACTCTCTTCCCCTGCAGTGGTTTAGACTTGAGAATTAACAGCCGGGAAGAGCATCTCTTCACATTGTGAGAAAGACATAACATTCAGTACAGCTGCAAGAAAGAATAGCTGAACCAAGGGTTTCACCACTGCTAATTCCATAAAACAGTCTGGCATATTTTCAGTCATTAGCCTTCAACAGACACCTAAACCAAAAACTGGGATAGATGTAGATACCAAGGTGAAAATCTTATGAACATAAAGTACACTGAAGGGTTACAAAGTTGTTCAAAAACTTAGCTGAAGACAGTGATTCACATCCTCATAAGAATTAAACATGACTACTACAAATTCCTCACTGGTTGGATTTCCTCTTAAATCAAAGGGCAGACAGACTGCATTTTATTCAGAATTTTGTAACCAGACTCCCAAACCTGGCAGTTTGGTTTGAATGTTCAGATCCAAGGCCAGGCAAATGGCCGATCCTCTCTGTTCTCTCCCATTCATCATCCCCATCTCCACCCTGCCCAAATCTCACTTTGCCACAGAAGGACATCCTGCATTCTACCTAAAGAAGGACAAACTAGAAAGCAAGAAATATTGGTTCCACTAGGTGATTGAGGAGGAGCATTTTGACTGTCATCCACAGTTTTATCATCACCCCTGAAATTAGAAACAAGAGTCACAGTTAACAAGGCCCACATCTGCCCAAACTTTCCTGCTCTTTTCAGCTTCACCATCACAGCTTCTTGTTCCCACCCTTTGTGAAGCATCTCAATTTGTACTGGAAACCTGTGAAAGCAGAGACCCTGCTAACTTCTCTGGCTGTTTTGTCACACATCACTGTATATTTAATAATAATTATGCCTCTGCAGAGGTATTTTATTCTGATAAAATCAGAACTATCCCACAAGGATCTTCAGCTACTTATTCATTTTGCTACAGGCTACAACAGAAAGAGTTAGAGAATTTACTGAAATAACAAAGTCATTTTACATACATATGGTCTATGCTTCTGTGCCACAGCAGTGACAGATAAAAAGCAGCAATCTATCATATTTTTCTCTCCACACTGTACTCAATAGGATCCAAAGTGTGGCACCCATTTTGCTACTAATGCACATGTATAACTCCCACTTATTTACTGTAGTGCCCTGAAGATGTGACAGTTAGCTATGTAATGCACTTATTATTTTTATTCATTCTATTCATTAGAGATGACCATGTATGGCACGCTTATAGCTTTGCTTTTTTCCACTAGTCATCAGTAATGTCATCTTTTCTAGCTCATGAAAACAAAATGTTTATTAAATGAAAAACAACAACCACATCTCTCTCAACTCCACGTTTCACAGCCAGTTTCCCAAGTCTTCTACTCTCCTATGAGTCTAAACAAACCAAAGGGCAATTCAGCTAAGTCAGAAAGTGCTTTTGTGCTGAGCAGGAATCCTGAATCGTGTGAATGCCTGTGAGGGAGAAAAGCTGGCAGTGCTGCCTTGAAGATATTTTGACTGCACTTGTAACAAAGGCTCCAACAACTTTATGAGTCCACATTGCTCAGTAACTGCAGACTCAACATTCCCCATATTTAAGTGAAATTAGCAATTTATTGTTTAAGAGCTGCATGGTAGTCATACCCAGTTTTCCCCCGACTATTACCAAATTTGAACCATGTTCTCTCCCTTTTATCAAATAAGAATTCTCTAAGATGGAAGAAGAGAGCAGAAAGAAATTTTGGTGAGGAATTATAGACACACAATCCTGGAAAGGTGTAGGTCAAACTGTGAACTGCTCCAGCACTGGGGAACATTTTCCCTGCTCTTACAGCTCCATTACTCATAATCGAATGCCAACCACAAAATTCCCTTGACAAGATCTCTAGGAAAACTTTGGGTCTGTACTGAAATTGCGCCATGAACAAGCTTACTACTCCTTTCTGCTCAAGAACATAAGGGCCAGTAGAAAAGAAAAAAAAAAGAACACCAACCAACCAGACAAACGCCTCCCAAGTAATTGTGACTGATCAGTCACTGTCAACTCTCAACTCACACTCTCAGCTAATTCTTTATATCACTCATTTCTCTCCTCTGTTGCTAGAGGCCAGCTCTAAGCTGGTGGAGCTCTGGAGCTCTGGAACCTGCAGGAGAAAGGGCATTGGCTGCCAACTCTTTCCAACATCCTGAACATATAAATAAAATTATCAAGTATAATTGCACTAAAGTTCATAGGTAACTGCATGTTTCCCATCACCATAGCAATATCAAATCCTGGCAAAATTAAGAGTGTACATACATATTGGAGAGTCTGCAAAAGACTACCAGCGAAAGGAGTTCTTAGAAAAGACTCATGTTTCATGTATTTTCAATCTTTAAAAGTTTGTTTCCTCTTTTTTCCCAGCAGTTTAGATTAATTTTGAAACAACATTTTTTGTTGATTTCAAATTTTTTTCCAAACACTTTGTTTCTCATTCAGTTTTCACAGGGAAAATTTTACCACAATGCACCAGAACAGGAAAATAATTCTTTCATTGTACAAGAGAGAAAATAAATAAAATTTCTGAATGTGTGCAGTTCATTGGACTTTTCCCAAATATGAACTAAATTATACAATAAAAGAATAAAATTTCTGACAGCTTCAGAAAAATTAGAGTGCATAGGAAAGATGTCATTGTCATATTTAATGATTTGTCCGTAGAATAATTTTCCAAAAAGTAAACTTTTCCTGTAGAAAAAGCAGAAAAATCCCCCATGAGACTAAATCTAAAGCAAAAACTCCACAGAAATATAAACTGGTCTACTGTAAAAATTCAATCCTCAAAGATTTGTGAATATGCACAAAAGTAAACACCATCTAATATCTAAATACGTTTAAAAAACCAAACCAAACCGAAAACCATGACTTGTGTCCTGCTGAGACTTGACTTCAAAAAAAGTCCCACAAAGACTTTGGAATCAGGGAATTGTGCTCTTGCAACTAAAGCTTAAGCATTTTAAAGAATAATGTGTGAAAGATTTGAAAGCATTCTAAGAAAACAGTGGAACTTCTGATTTCTCCTAAGAGTTCAAGCTTGGCCTGCCTTTAATTATGTTCCAAAATGGAATTAGAAACAACAAAACAGAGTTTAGGTGGACTATCAGAAGTTACCGAGATATTTTTAAAATGTTAGCACTTTTTAAAAGCAAGCAATAAAGGGCTATTTTGCTTTTCACAAAGGAAGCTGAATGTCCGCTCTTAATGGCAGTATTTTATATATAGCACATGAAACAGATCCTACTAGGGCAGCTATAAAAAACTGGTAAAATTTGACCTTTGATTTTAGGTAAATGTTACATATTTGAATAAAAGGTTGCATTTATAGGCAGCCACAGATTTCTCTCTCTCTTTTTTTAAATTTTTTATTTTAATGAAATCTTTAGAAAAGCTCAAGGGACAATCCAGGGCAATTTTTAACAGGCAATGCTAATTTTTAACAAATTCAAAACACTCAGGCAAGGATTTTCCTCTAACGTAGGATTCATCACCCTCCTAACTTGGTATAAATTCAATCTGTTCTGTTTGTATGACATAAACAACAAGCAGTTTCACAGGAATGAGGCAAACCATATGTGAAGGTGTTTTAGAAAGCACAACAGGGAATACACCGAGCAAAGAAGCATCTGCATTTATTTCAATGTCAAATCACATGTGTATTATAAAGGGAAAGTTTATTGTCTTTATATAAAAAACAAGTTTACTGTATCGTGCTCTTTACAGTTAACTCTTCCTGCCCCTCAGTATCCTCCTCAGTCTGGAGGATAGTAATAATAAAATAAATAAATAATAAATATAATAAAAATCATGACGTCTACAGGTGCAGAGGTAGGGTTGTAAAGGGGTCTTCAACCTTATTCACCCTACCCAGGCTGCCACATGCTGCTAAGAGCCTATTTTGTCCTCACCATCTCCTTGATGGTGCCGCTCTTGAACAAGGGCTGCCTCTGCTCCTGACGGGGGCAAGTGAGAACCAAAGCCCGGCCCAATGCCCTGGATTCCAGAAATGCAAAAGTTTGACCCTAGGTAGGATTTACCAGCCTGTCTGCTGCATCAGGATGCTGTCTGCTCCTGCACTGGTGCTGCACTGACCAGCCTGCAACCGAGCCACTGTAGGCAATACATGGCACTGCTGCGTGGGGCACTGGGTGCTCCCCCACAAAAGGCAGCGCCTTACAATTAGTTGTTTTTATAGAAGCTGGCCAGAGTCAGCTTAACACATTTGGAGTTGAGGAGAAAATATTTCAAAGCAGCATTTAGCCTTGGTAGGAGCTACAGGCACGTTGTTAAAAAGCTAATTGCATGGAGACAAAGGATGATCGTTACTTTTATATTAGTGTGCAGTATTAACCCTTGAGAGTTGTGTTTGATGATAGTTGTTGGCAATTGAAACTGCTGGTTTTTTATATTTAAACTCAAGCCTGAAGATTCCTAAAGTCACAGGAAGTGAATATGTCATTATCTTTTTTTATACTAAGACAAAGGAAGGTTTTTGAAATCCAGGGTCTTTTTAACTTCTCTTCTAGAACTATACATAAAAAACAATGTTAAAGCGCTGAAGTGTTAAAATTATTTCTCACATCTGTTTTTTTATACATGTTCAGGAAATCTGGCTTTATAATGACAAAGAGTCATGAAGAACATTTTTTTCCTCAAATTTTCCTTTTTTCAGGGAACATAAGAAGAGAGCTAGAGAGCTTCTGACAGCAGGTTTAGGGCTGCAAGGTCAAAATTCCTCCAAACTTTTCTCTTTTTCTCTCAAGGTTACAGACCTCACTGGTATTATTCAGACAATAGTCACGAATAATATTGACGCTGTGCTGCAGATTACACAGGTTTTTAGCTCCAGGAACAGAAACCTCAGTGAAAGCAGGTTCAGTGATGCTGTGGTGCAAGGCAAGGCCCTGGGGTGGGCTCTCCAGGAAGGTCAGCAAAGCACCTGGTGAGTATCTGGCACCTAGCAGGCTGTGACGGCAGCTGACCACCTCAGCAGCACGGATGGCCCCGCCACGTGCGACCACATTTTCCTGTTGTCTTAACCTCCTCTTTTGGACTCATCCCCCCCACCCTCAGCTCACTGGACCCAAGCTCAAGCCCGCTGCTCTGAGCAAGGCTGCACGTGGGCACTGTGGGAAAGGCGCTCGTGAAAGCTGCGAGAGCGAAGCTGAAGCCCGTGGGCTTCTGCAGCCAAAATGATCTTTTTATTACATGTGTGTATAATGCCCGCTGTAAGGAGGTTTGACTATGGCCTACGGATGTGAGACACCACTGTCAAATTAATATGAATGGAGAAGGACAAGCAAGCTATAGCAATGGAAGCAATGGGAAAAAATAATCACAATTATCAGAAAAATATTTGTGATCACAAAGGAATTTCTTGTTCGTACTCACCAATCTTCCCTTTGGCAAACCTTAAAAGAGAAGAGAATATGAGAGAAAGAAAAGAAGAGAGAAAAAATTGTGGGGAGAGGCAGGGAGGGGTGGGGGAGAGAGAGACTGAGACAGTGGATACTTTTAACTTGTCACAGTACAACACTAGCTTTTAATTAATACAGGGTATGCACAACTTTGAAGACTGTTGGTCGTGCAGTACTTTATGATAAATACGTTTTATGGGATTTTGTTTTTAAAGAGGATTTTGTAAAATAACCTAGCCCAATAAATGATTTACCAGCTGCAATAAAAGATCAAGGAAATTGCTCAGATTGCATCTTGGAGCATCTAAAACTCTGATGTTTACGGAGATCTAAGCTGCCCCCAGATCTACAGTGCTATTAAAAATTTTTGTAGTAGCTAATTATCTTGCATTGCATTTTTTAAAAGGTAGCAATTGTAGTAGAGAGGAAGGTCTGGAAACAGACAAAGAGGAGTTGATGCCCTTTGATGGAGAAAGTAGGAGAGAAGGAAAGGAGAACACAGAGAAACGTGAGTAACAATTGAAACATCATGCTAGTACAGTAACAAATGGAATTAACAACTCACAAGGTATCAGATTTCCAAGTAAATAACCTGAATTAACTCTATATTTAAAAATAGATTATTAATACATTATTAGATTGTATTATTATACATGCTTTACATGGCATGCTATGTGTAATACCTATATTACCTGACCAAGAGTGGAGTAATTTCATTTTCCCATTTTTTTTCTTTCTGATAAATATGATGACCACAAGTGAAGCAGAAAGCAAAGAGATTCCCTCTAAATTCTGGGTTTCTTTCTAAACTCACAGGACTTGAATGTAACAAATAAGTAGATAAAACAAGAACTGAGCCTTTTTTTCCAACAGGATGACAGATACAGTAAATGTAATGGCACATCAAAATAACAAAATACCGGCCTCAGCTAGGCCACACAGCACCCTGACACATGCCTTGTTGCTTTTGCTTTGTACCAGGAAGATCTGGTTCATGCCCTGTAACTTCCTGTGCCCAGATATAACTCTGTCTGCCCAGGGAACCCTGGCAAAGTCAGTGTCCCTGCAGGCATGGGGCTCAGGGACAGCTGGGCTCCCTAAGAAAGGACAGTAATTTTTTCTTATTCCACAATTCAGAAGGGAAGGTGCCTGCCAACAGAGACAAGTGCCCGTCCCCCCTGCTCCTCCAGACACCATGTGCAATTGCAAAGGCCACGGAGTTCAAAGCCTGGGGCCAGGCTGATACGGGTGGAGTTGGGCCCCTTTCCCAACATTTTTAAGCTGAACAACTTTGAAAAGAATAAAGGATCAATGCTGCTGACTTTAAAGGCAGACAGAACCACAGAATTGTTTGGGTTAGGAGGGACTCTGAAAGCCATGTAGCTCCATGTATCTCTCCAAGTGTAGGGACACCTTCCACCAGACCAGGTGGTCCAGGGCTCCGCCCAACCTAGCCTTGAACGACTCCTGGGATGGGGCACATAAAAGTAAATATTGATTCTATCACTGTAATTTTGCAAGACACGGAGGATAGAAAGTGAAGTTCACCACCACAGAAACCAAGCACCTTGAGATAGATG
Source organism: Prinia subflava (assembly GCF_021018805.1). NCBI lineage: Eukaryota > Metazoa > Chordata > Aves > Passeriformes > Cisticolidae > Prinia > Prinia subflava. The sequence goes on from NC_086247.1 coordinate 87,953,489, forward strand.
ATTGATGATAATTTGGTTAATTTCATTTGAAAATTGAGGTAGGTCAAATGGAACAGTGGGAGCTGGCAAGGATATTTGGATGAGCACTGCTACTCTAAAATCTATTCTTATTTTATGGCCAGGATGGGGGAGTCCTTAATTGTCCAAAATAACCATAATTAATCCAGCAGAATTATGAAAGCCTAATTATATGAGTGTGTGTTATTCTTCCTGATTTCTGCCTTCTCCCATACTCATGGTTAATCACTTCTAGGGTAGAGTTCAGATTACCACAGTGAAAATGCCCTTTGTGTCTGTAAGGTCTTTACCAAACTTCCTGCCAATTTTAAAGGCACCAAGGCAAATGAGAGCAGGGCAGAGGCAGCACTAGAGATGCTGAAGGATGCTTGGCTTGCCTGTGATATAATCCTGTCTTGTGTTTTGGCAGGGAAGAAATTTCAAACTAAATTCTCACAGACATACACCCTATTCTGATGTTTGTTTTCTGGATGCTTTATTTGAAACTCTAGGGGCTGATTAGGAGATGACCATGGGTGCCAGAAATGTATATTACACCTGGGCTTTGAATATTCAAAGCACAGTAGGAAGCTATATGAAAGATTATCTGATCGTTTCACTTAGTAAAGGATTGGGTCTTCATTGTTTTTTACTAATTACAAATAACTGTCCAACTTTTGCAATTACCTAGAAGATGAATTTCCAGGAAATATAATTATAAGAAAATGAAAACATTTCATTTGATGTAGCCTTTTAAATTTTACTTTATCTATTCATTTTAAGTCATTCCCCATTTGTGTATTTTATAACAGGGAATTGTAATAATATTTAAAATTACATCCAAAAAAGGTAGTGTATTGCTTCTAAAATGCTGAAAATATTATGCTGGAAATCTTTTTGCCTTTATTCCCCTGACACAGCTTCTCAAAACAATGCAGCAATGTCAAAATTGCATTCTTGGACAAAAAGTGCTTCCAATTCAACTTCAATCTGAAGTAATACTAAGAAGTCCAAGAAAATCCCATGGGTTTTGTTTTCTGTTTTTAGGGGTTTTTTAGTCCAAAGCTTTCATCTAAAGGTAGACACCTCTGTAACACATATATAACAAGGCAAACTTTTGGGTTATGAAACTGTTTGATGCTGAGATCACTTACCACACAGAAAAGGTATATTTCTCCAACTCTTCCAAATAAAAATTGCTCTCTGCAGATGTTTTCCCTTCTTCTTGGCTTACATTGTTCTCGGGACCTGACTTTTCTTCACATTGGTCAGGTGGGTTATTCCAGCTGACCTTTAAATGAAAATAAGAAACAGGCTAGAATACTAAGGTAATTAGCTGGACACAGCTGGCAAAGTAAGAGGTGCCACTTTCTCTGTTTTGAAATCTAGCTCTGTTTTCACTCTATAACAAACGTGGGAAACAGCAAAGGTAAAGCTGCTTTGAATATACATTCAAGACACTTTAAATAGACTTGCCTATTGCAATTGGAAGAGACCTACAAAAAGCATCTGTGGTCCAGTTCAAGGCTGACAAAAAGTTAAAGCACACTGTTAAGAACACTGTCCAAATGCCTCTTAAAACACTGACAGGCTGGGGGTATCAACCACCTCTCTAGGAAGCCTTTTCCAGGGTTTTGGCTGCCCTCTCAGTAAAGAATTGCTTCCTGCTGTCCAGTCTGAACCTCCCCTGGTGCATCTTTGAAACATTCACACATGTCCCATCACTGGATACCAGCAAGAAGATCTCAGCACCTCCCTTTCCACTTGCTTTCCCCAGGAAGCTGTATGGAACAACGAGGTTCCCTGAACCTGCTTTTCTCCAAGCTAGACAAATCCTCAGCCACTCCTGACAGGACATGCCTTCCAGCCCCCTATTTTCCCCTCCTCTGGACACATCCAAGGACCTTTTCAGTGTTCTAAAATCATGGAGCCTGGAGCTGCACACAGAATATTTTTATGTGAATTGATTATGCTCCTATAAGGCTGTGACAAATCCTCTCAAGGAGATGCAAGCTCATGGGTGACACCAGCAGTCAGCCAGTCTTCCTCCACTTGCTTGCTTTTTCCAGTGTTGCATACCACACTCTGTCAGTGCAAAAATCTGGACGTGTCCATAGTAAGCCATACAGAGGGAACTGATCTGGGAATGAAATTAATTCTGTTGGGCTTCTTTTTCTTTCCTTTTCTTCTGTTAACTGGGTTAGCTCTCAGCTGGACCCATTCTGATCCAGGCCACCCTGCCCCAGTTGCCAGCACAAAGGAGAGGGACAGTACCAGAACTTTCAGTGCTGCTGCTGCCAGTTTATGCTCATTTAAACTACTCTTTGAGCTACAAAGTAGAGGATCCTGGTCTGTGCACATCCCTGGAATAACACCTTTGCATGCACAGGGTCTGACTGAGCACTGGCATTGCCTCTCTGAAATGACCAGCAGATTCCCTGGATGTTTGGCATTATTCCCTCTGGACAGACAGCCAAGACACATGATGGGGTCATAATTTACCAGACAAACACCTGCAGGTGACTTCCATGATGATACCTATTAATACCTTCCCAGGCACAATATCAAACTCTGCAAAGGGTTTGCTAACATTTAGCGAACAAGTCCAGAGAGGACAAGAGGATGGGTGCATCACTGCAGTCATGTCACTTTACACTTTGCTAATTATGAAAATGACAAAGTTGTTTGGTTTTCTTTTTTTTGTTGTTTTTTTTTTTACTCTGCAATTTTGGATTACATAGATCTCATGCACATTTTGAATTTCAGCTACATGACTGCCCAACTTTATTCCCAAGAAGTCAATGTTTCAGAACGGGTAGTGTGTGCAAGGTACCTTGCTTGTACTAACATTGTCTCCATTAAACTATTCATGCGCAAAGCAGATGTAAAGACATTTAAGACATAAATCCCAAAGGTGTTAAGAGTTGAGTTAATGTCTCTGAGACCGTGTTAGGTCTTGTCTGAGGTACAGAAAGCAGAAACTCAGTCATCTGCATGAGGCTGGCATTATAACCACAGAATATGTTTTACTTCTCCCAAAACCACTGACCACAAGCATTCTCTCTTTTATTGCTACCATTCAATATCTCAAAGGTGGTTTGCACACTCACTGCAACAAAAGCTGAATTGCTGCTAATACTCATCACTCAGAATACACTTAGTGAGAGAACAATGGCAACTCTTTAGCATAGAATTTGAATTTGGTGAAAATGAATTTGGTGGCAGGGAGAGCAAACCGGAGAAACCTATATTCCCCAAAACGCTGAGATCAGACTCAAAGACCTTTCTCATTTCTTTTGCAAAAAAATAAAATAAAATAAAATAAAATAAAATAAAATAAAATAAAATAAAATAAAATAAAATAAAATAAAATAAAATAAAATAAAATAAAATAAAATAAAATAAAATAAAATAAAATAAAATAAAATAAAATAAAATCTGTTTACAAAAAGAAAAGGGACTTCTGAGGAGAATAAACCACTACATGAACTTGTGTCTTCTTCCTTAAGTCTACTCTTTACATTAGTTTGTCATTTTTTTCCTGTATGCAATTGTTAGGTAAAATTACTTTAGAAGATGCTATTCAGAGATACAATTAGGCCCAAATTATATAAATCAGGCCAGATGCCTAAATCTTGAACATGCTAAAACAAGGCACTCTCTGAACATTAGAATTCACTCATCTCATTAAAAATGAGGGGCTCTCACAACCTCTGAAAGGACCTCTCACATGCTCACATTTCTTTTGTGCAGAAGGATTCTCATAAGAGGCTCAGTTCGGAAATCTTCTCAAACATGTCAATAACTGTAAGCCTGTGAGTCACTTCAGCGAGACCAAAGGGGCTAGACAGTGCTAAGTGGGTTTACGCACCTCACTGAAACCAGGTCACTTTCATGTGGCTTTGAGAGCCACCCACAACTGAGGTTCCTATAAGACCACGGCACTTTGTTCAAAGGCATTGTGTTATTATGGGATTGTAGGAAATGAATTGCACTGTGCCACTCCCATGGGTTGGGCCGGGCTGCTTTGCCCATTACACCCACTCCATCAGCCCTTAAATCATCCCTCCTCTAGATGTAAGGCTAAACGCACGTGCATGCACACCTCAGTCTGCAGCTAAATTTATACAAAAACTCTGTTTTTTTCATGTTATCCTTATCTTCCTGAAGAAATTAATCACTTGGAAACTTAGACATTGAAAAGCAAGGGAATATCCTGTTGGCCAATCTGGTTGTGCTCACAAATGTAGATCATCATTCTACAAAAGTTAAAAGTGGCAATTATAATCCCCAGCCATTGAATATTTATGCTACACTACACAAGTTTTTGGGTACTCTGAGTACTGTGGTGATTTTTTCCTATGGTCAATTAAAAACAGTAAAAATGGTTCAGAGTATATCTAGAACAGGGTGAGAAAATTTACCAGAATGATTAATTTGAATGTTCATGTTTGCAGCTCATTCACTGCAGCCATACTGATTTAAGGATAGAAGTGGGGCAACATTTACTGAGAAAAAAATTGCAACTATCATTGGAAAAATGTCTAATTTAATAATATAGTGCAAGGAGAAGCAATTTTCAGGAATATAAACTCTTCTTTGTGTCTTAGTTCTCAGGATTTACATTAAATCTGAAAGTTTCAGTATCATCTCACCCTGAAAGTGTTATCATGTTGCAGATAAAATTCCACGGTAACTAGCTCTGAGGACACAATATTTGTACACAAATTTATGATGTCCTTGGCCAGGATACTACAAATACATATACCAAAATTTTCTGATGGTCTTCTGCAGAAGTACACGAGAGCTTAAAGCTTATGGATGCATACGACACCTATCTCATGTTCACACATCACTGAAATAATATCATCCTGCAGCTTGATCAAGCTTCTGTTCTTTGATGGCTCGGTGGTCTTTCCTCCTTTGAAGTTTCATTGCTGGAGAGATTAGCTGTACAGGAGACAGCAATACACCTGGACATCTGAAGCCTTATTTTGGCTATTAAAAAATTCACAGGGATAGATTAAAGAAACACAACAACCAGAGCAAGCAAGACCACAAATCATTCTCAAATGGCACATGTAGAAGCTCCTGTGGCTTCTCTGTGAGCTTTAAGGGAGATGGTGATGTTGATATCAAGACCAGTACCTTGTGATGTCCTCCTTGGACTTCCTTCAGCCAAAACGAGCCACAGTGCTTGTCTGCATTGCCATGGCAATCTTGGTAATCATCTGTAAGGAAAAAAAAAAAAAGAAAAAAACCAAATTGTTTTTATATTTGTGCACAAGGTAAACCTCTGGAAAGGACACAGTTGTGTTTTGGTCCCTCTCCCAGCAAGATGCTGACTGGCTTCAGGCTGATCATTTTTCCCCCTCCATCTGAGTTATAAATAGGTGGTTATTTCTCTCCTACGTTCTCTAAGTGTTAGCATGATAAATGCAGAGAAGACTTCAGATGCTGTGGTGTTGGAAATAACAACTGCACAGATGAAGAAAGAGGGGGGGGGAGGGAAGTAGAAATAAAGAAATAATAGACACAAGAAGAATGGCACGGGAGGGTATTTTAAATATACCCCAGGAAGTGTTCTTCAGAAGACAGAAGGATGTTCATTTTCTTATATGGGCATAGTTGTGGATCAGAATGAGGCACAGGGACATGAAGTACATGAAGTACTCGAATAACCTTTTCTTAGAAAACACAAGTCACATGTCCCTCAAGCTTCTTAAATGCAGTGACCTGTGGAAGGAACAAAAATGTTCCCACATCATGGTAAGCAGTGGTGTGGCAAAAATAAAGATCTGTATTATACTTTATAATGTATGGCACATGGAGAATAAGCCAAAAACACACTTAAAATTATTTCAATTTTTTTCTTTATTTTGAGTTCCACGCAGTAAAAGACACTCAGGTGTATTTAAAATCACAGTACAGGGAGGATCTTCTCTTAGGTGTTACAGCAGTTGATACACAATATATGAACATACAATGTCACAGTTTCAAGCCTGTGTTTGCGTACACTCCTGTGGATATACCTCTTACTTTCTACATAAATATACAGACATGTACAGGTCTATATATGTCGAGCTTTCATAGTGAAGGAGGAATTTACAGATATTCACATCTTCTGGGGTGAAAGAAGAGGTCCACTCAAGTCAGTAAAACAGCACAAAATACAGCTGCTGGGTATGTCATGTGTGCAGTATAACCTGTTCAAACTGTCTCTACGTATTTTGTATATGGGACACATGTATGGACCCATAAACCTACATTAAAATATAAATATACCTTTGTAAAGATGGTTCCTGTGGTTTTCTTTGTTTAATTTTTTTTCCAGTACGCAAACATGGCTTTTCAAACAGCCTTGCTGAAATGATGAATGCTTTAAAAATGTTTTTGGAGTCAAATGAATAAAGCTGTAATTATCTTGGGAAAAAAAAAAAAAAAAAAAAAAAAAAAAGGAAAACAATAATATTTTACATTTAAGAAATGGGAGGGAGAAGGGACTCAAGTCTGTTATTTAATCATGACATGCTCTTTTTATATTTTATTTGTAAGGCTCTGAATGTTCTTTTCTTTCTATACCAGTGAGCTCATTACTTTAATTCCTCATAGATTTCTCTGAACAATTTTTGCTAAGTAAAAACACAATGTAATTCTTCAATGGCTGTAACAGTAAGAAGCTGCTCAAATTAAAGATCAATAAAAAGTAGAGAAAAAAATCTGTATGAAAATAAATAAATAAAAGAGGAGATGGGAAATGCCTGCAATTAGACAGGATGAAAAATCTAAAAAGAAATTAAATTTAGTTGTAATACATTTCCCATTCTTTTCTTCATGAAAATTACCACTGAAGTGGGGTTTTTTTCTGTAATTTAAATGTTAAGCTGCCAGATGTGTGTCTCATGCTTGAAGAGTTGAAGCTTTGCATTATTTAGCATATTAAGATTCACAGAATTTAAAAAAGGGCTCCTTTATTGCCTGGAGGTTCTAATTAAGTAAACCTTAGCCTGGTACATTTAAAACTTGCAATACAAGAGATTTCACTTCCTTTTTTTTCTCAGTAGCCAAATCTCATCAATATAATAAATATGGAAAATAGTTAAGATGATACAATTTTTCTTTGGCTTGAGGAATTAAACCTATCTATTATTTTAAGAAGTTTTTAATAGAGGCCAGCAATCAGAAAGACATTTAAAGACTCCAGTCTACTTTTTAATCATTGGAGTTGCTCCTTCTTAGTGGTGGGGGGGAGGGAATGTGTCTTATAAAACTGAGCTGTGTAGAAATTGTTTCTTCCACATGCAAAAAACAAAGCATTTCTGAGAGAGAAACAAGAACCACACAGTTCTTTATTATTAAATTGCATTTTACTTTTTTATAACTTTTTATAATTGACCACAGAAAACTAATAAAGCATTAATTAGCTGCACTATCAGCAATTTGTTCATTGAAGAAGTTGGGACTCCTGCATCAGAAACTGTAATGGCATAGAAATTCCTTTGACATAGAGTACTCATAAATCATACCTTAAATACAGTTATTTTTGCCATTTTAGAAAATGTCAAAGGTGTCAACTTTGTCCAGATATAACACTAAGCAGTGACTATTTTAGTAAATTGACTCAAAATACATTTTGTTCCCTGACAGGGGAACATAATATCATTCATGATAAAAATGAACAATTTGAGGAGGAGAAACCAGCACCAAGAAAGGATGATCAAAGACAGGTATCATAGCTGTGACAAAGGCACAGAGGCAGATGTAGGCTCTCTGTTAATAGATTTATTTGGAAGTCAAGAAACATATGCATAAAAGCAGGAAAATATGATTACACCAGAGCATGGAAAAGACAATAAGATTCTTAATCCAAAGTTATAAATTTGTGATCAGCTATTAATAACAAGTCCACCAGAATAGTTTAAATGTCTACATTTGTATAAGACAAATAGGAAAAATAGGGTGGCATTTTTTCCCACCATTGTGGAAGGGGCTTGACAATACTAATGTCTGCATTTGGAAAATCATGGTGAAATGAAGGTTATTTGCAGACCTTGACAATGCTGAGAGCAGTCATTTCTGGGTCACACTAAGTCCCAGCCAAATGGTTTAGATACCACACGGATCATGCCTGATAAGGGATACAAAAAAAAAAAAAAAAACGGTTACCTGTAAAAAATCCCTGAGCTCTGCTGGGACCTAAGTTTTTAAAACACCATGGAAAAAGGTTGGAAACAAATACATTATTGCTACTCTGTTATCTTTCTCCACATCAGCCTTCTCAAGGCAATAGCAGAGCATAATGGCAGGACCTTTAAAATCACCCTTTAGAGGGTGTGTTACTGCTTCCTAACCCTTGCAGAATAGAACTTAATCATTTTTTACCCTCTGCATTCAGTCTGGAAGTTATCATCTTTGGTAATGTCTTCTGTAACACGTACTGTGGTACAACAGGAGTACAGGTACAACCTGTAGAATAACACCAACAGTTGGGGGGACACCACTGAACAGTGGGGACCCCACTGTGTGTAGAAGAGTTTGTGTCAGACAAGTCTGGTCCTGGTAACTGATGGGCCACTAATACCTGATACTCACATCTAAAGCACATCCCCTTGCTCAGCTTCACCCTAAATGCCTGTAGGGCTGACAGTGTGAATCATTTATTATGGGGGGCATGGGGAGTCTAAAAGATTTTTTTTAAAATATGGTCAAAAAGAAATAGCACAGCTAGGAAATTACACAAGTTTGATGGGAACTGCTTCTGATTTATATGGGGCCAAAGAAGAGAAGGAAAGTGCAGTCCCTTCTTTAAGTCAGTGGGAAAGGGTTTCAGAGTGGTGCAATACAAGAGTGGAGCAGAAGACAAAGAAATCACCACAACAGGGACAGAAAATAAGATGAAGATCCTATCTAGACTCTCTTCCTAGTAATGTACTAGTCTATGGGAAATCAAATAACACAGCAAGAGATGGAAAACTGAAGAGTTTGGGTTGTGTGGATTTCAGAAACATAAGCAGGATCTGAATTTGATCCCAATTGGAAAAATCAGTGTAGTACTTTATGCAGTCCTGCTCAGAGAAGGAAAAGACCCGCAGAGAAAGAAGTTTCAGCCATATGAGGCTCTGTCTCTGGGCCCATACCTGTATTAAAAAATGAGGCATAAGCAATCTTCATTTTAACATATCATTTTGTTTCCTTTAAAGTGTCACCAATGAGGAATTACCAATGAGAACAACTTTTTTTGGTTTCTTTTTTTTTTAGGCAATTATTTTTGCATCTGCATACAAAATTTATGTGGAAACAAATAGCACCTCAGTAGGGAAAGAACCTCATTGCAGGAGAAATATTACAATGAAGAGTCACTGATTTTCATAAAATTGTTTCTGAAATGCTTCTGAGCATAAATATAATCCTCTCAGCAAAAGTATTTCTCACTTTTATAAGCACATTTTAACAAATTTAAAGTCTCCTCTCCAAAGGCAATGATAAAATTCAAATTAAGCTGGTTTGTGTTTGGTATTTTGATAAAGAAGGAACATCTTAATAAATTCTAGATACAGTTCTGAGTGTTATCTGCTGCTACTGAAATAAGGCCCTTGGTTAGCCTGATGCCATCTTTGCTCAAAACTTATTCTGAAGCTTTGCTCTGACAGAAAAGTCTTTTGATGTCACGAAAGGATGCAATCACTTCCCAATGTTTCTCCACAAAGGGTGTCGGATTTGAAATCTTAAATATGAACAATATTGAACATCTTGTTTTCCATACTCAGTTTGTTTCAAAAGACAGACATCAAGCAAAAGATTCCTTCTGGGGTAGAAGATCTGAAAGTAGGAGCTAAAAGTTTATCCTGGGTATAAAGTCCTAGAAAGGTGATAGAACAGAGAGCTGAAGGAACCACAGAGGTTCTATCAAACCAAAAGTGAGAAGAATGCCAGTTGTTTGTAACAGTTTAACTAACAATATTTATCAGAAATATTTCATGTGTATTCAGGGGTTTTTCCTGTGGTACATGCATAACTGAAGGCTTTGAAAAAAGAAATTAGGCTTCTTATGAGAGAAAGGCTGGGAATAAGGTGCCTGCTGGGATGAGTATTGGTGAAGAGAAAAAAATGTAGACACTGTTGAAGTTTCAAATTAAATCAGGTACAGTCTAAATTTGAGTGTACATGTTATCCTGCAAGAAGTATCTGGGGATTTCAAAATGAAGCTTTTTTTCTCTCCATCATTCTGAGTGCAGATAATGAGTTAAGTGGTGACATTACTGACAGTGTTCCATCACAGAAAATCTATGCTTTAGTGATGTGACTTTTGAAACAAGTTTTTCATTAAAATATTGTGCAATAGATGCAGTACCAGAAACTGAGCTCATCAAGAAAAATTTCTGTTGTCTCGTGAATAAGCAAATACAAAAATTTCTGTTGTCTTGTGAATAAAGATAAGCAAAAACTTTTTTCACCTAATTCATAGTCCATGGATATTTTGGAGGCCTGCTTATAGTTCGGGTAAATTCTTTTTTTTTTTTTTTGGTTTGGTGTTTGGGTGTGGGTTTGTTTGTTTGTTTTTTAGTCCTCAGTCAATTAGAATATTATCTCTTGAATATACCTAGTCAGATCTGATGATGATTCAAAATAATGCCCTTTGAACCTTCCTTTGATAAAGGTTGTGGTAACTCAGTACCTTTCCAAATCAGGCCACTTCAATAACTGCATAATTTCAGGGTATTTGTAAGATGCTGTATTGAACTGAAAATGTGGGTTCTAAAATGCTGTGTTTACCACTGGGTCTCTGCCAAACTCCACACAAATAATTCGAATAAAAATTCAACATGCTAGGTTTAGATCTAGATAAAAATTAGTGATGGGAAGAGGGGAGAAGGAATACCTGTCTACCTGCACAACTAATAATTGGATTTTGAGACACACTCTAAAGGTGGAAACATCCAAATACTGGCAAGGAAAATAAATCAAAATAAAAAATTTAAAAAGACAAAAACACATGTCAAACCACTAAAAATTATTTTAAAACCCTTTTGTTCATGTAGGTTACTTATGTTTTTAATATTTTTAGTATTTTAATCTGCTTTGCACAAGTAATGGTGGGCATATGAACAAAATAAAGCAGATTCTACTAATGTAGATGTTGAACAAATTTTCTGAGCTAGGGCTCTGTTTATATTCTCAGAACAATCAACATTTAGAAAAGACATGTTAGCTGTAGATTTTATCAGGACACATAATGAGAACCCCTGAAAGAGTGAAAATTTTTACCTTTTTTCTGTAATATGCTTAACATTTTGTCACAAATACCCTTTTAACAAAAAATGATACCAGCTCTGTATTCTATTACTCATGCATCCATGATAGTCAATTTCAATATTCAGCATTTATGAATCCTGACTTGGCTATGCCATACTCGTTCCTACCTCTATTTGTAACATGAGGTATTCAGCACATGCACCTATAATAGGAGATGAATAGCTCTAGCCTTCCTGGACAGTCAACACAGAAGGATGGCTCCAAAGAAAATAGTTTTGAATGACATTAAAAGGTGTAATTAATTTATTCCCACTTGCACTTTCACCTCTATGCACTGGCCTGGGCTATGAAGTGGGAGTAGATATCCATATCCTTCAAATCCCTGCCCCACGGTAAGCCCACCTCTATCAGTCATGTCGGTCTTTGAGTTTAGGAGAGGATCTAGGGGATACATTAGTCAATTCTCAGATAAATACTTTTACCTGGGACTTAAAAACAAAACAAAAAACACACTAACAAAAAGATCCCCAAAACAACCACTAAACAAATAAACAAAATCAAGAAAAAATAAAACCATAGTAACTTGCCAGGATTTGCCTTTGGAAGAAATCCCATGCCCCAGAAGCAAATGTTACCTGATGTAAATACAGACAGACACTTTTATGTAATTTAGCTCAGCACAATTAACAAAGGATATTGCTATTAACGTGCTGCAGGAAGAAAACATACTTCCCAAGCACCTAACAGCAACATGTTGCTGGATCCATGGATATAAATGACCAAATAAAATGAAAGGATGTAAAAATGTCACAGAAACACCAGCCGTAATCTAATGTTGTCAGTGCACTGCACACACACCTTGTAATTACTAACACATTTGGCCTACAAATACATTTTAGACAGGAGAGTCCACTGCTTCTGCACCTTTTTGCCTAAGCTGCTTTTGATCCCTAACAATCGATTTAAACCCTTCCATCACTTTCTTTGCCCAGTGAAATAATGATATGATATCACAGGGTGAGGGGGAAGGCAAATGGGGGATTTACACACATGCCAAGCAGATCTACTTGCAAACCTTCAGTAAATTAAGTAACGCAATAAAAGTCCTAACCTGCTGGAAGCATTTTAAGCTCTTCTCTTTTCCTCACAGCTTCTTCTGACACACACGGCTCTCCTCCTCTCACAGCATTAAACTGCTTTTCCACTTCCTTTACAACAGTGGGAATACTTCCCTTATGGGTGTCAGGATCTTTCGGGGAGGTCAGAGGTTGCCCTGCAGAGGAAATGACAAGCTGTGAAATGTAAAAGAACAATTCCTTCCACATGTTTCCTTGCTCCAGGAGCAGTAAGGGGTTGTTGGCTAGCATCACGATGGGATGGGCCAGGCCTTTGCCTTAGCAGTTCTGTCAAAACTAATTTACAATTAAAGACCTGCGCAACTGTTTAAAGCTTTACAACCCTGGTGACTTTCAAGGACTGCTGAAGCCAAGTGGTACAAACCATCCTTAACAGCCAGGCAGACAGACAAAAGGAAGACAGACCAAAAAATACTCTAAATTGCACAGTAACCACAAAAATTTTACACCTGATGATCTCTCTGTATAATATTTATTTCTGTTTTAAGCTCACAGTCTGAGAACTAAAGACATTTCAGTGGTTCTAACTTTCCTTCTGGCTGATACATAGGGCACAGGACCCACATGCACTGCTGTTAAACAGCAAACCTTTTAAGGGGAAGTAAAAAAGTGCAAGGGAAAAAGAATCAGATATTTCTTCATTGTAAGAAAAATGAATGTCTTTAAAAGCATTCTCAAACAGCTGCTTTTTTTTTTTTTTTTTTTTTTTTTTTTTTTTTTTTTTTGCTTTTTGCTTTTTGCTTTTTGCTTTTTGCTTTTTTCTCCTATTGTAGAGCAGGAGGTTGTAAGGACTAGACTTTCTGGAAAGATTTTAGACTCAGAAAATCTGCATGTAGGTGTTTAGTCCAAAAACAGCTGAGGTAGTGGAAGTCTTTCTAAGTGACAAATCTACCCAGCAAAGCAATAGCAACAAATATATCTGCTTGCCCAGACACTGGAAGCAGTGTATTCATGCTAACGTGACACTGTACCAGCTCTATTACAGCTCTATTACAGTACATCCTGATACTGGGACCAAACTAGCCTGGCTACCTTTGAACACTTTCCCTCAAAATCTTGTCTGATAACACCTCTCCCCCAGCACAGTAAGGCTAAGTTAAATTCCTTTCTTGATTTCACACTCCCGGGTTTGGGATAATTACTGCTTAAAAAATAGCACAATTGGTCATGATTCTTTAGGGTCACCAAAAATACACAAAACCTAGCATTAAAAAATGAAAAATTACTGCTTCAGTATCCTAATCCTCAGTGACTGTTCCACCTCCTACCTTATAAGCACCTGTTTTAGGTCTTGAGTGCACATCAGTATAAGCTGGTACAGTGCTGACCATAATTTCAAGACTTCAAAATGGCCAACCTTTAAGTGGTATGAATAAGTCAACTAGAATGAGAAATGCTTTCCTTTGGTTCTAAAAACTACAGTGGATAAAATCATCCCTAGCTTTCCACTTGCCTGTTTTATCTGATCACAAGTTCAGATGGGCACAAACGGGTGTTGGTATGTCAAGTCAGATCAGCACAGCTGCAAAAGCAAGTATTTGGGTGAAGGTTTCCAACAAATGTGGAGCAACACTTCCCAAATGAGCCTGTGTCTGACCTAAAAGTGTTTGAGCTGTAGAACTAATATATGAGTGTTGTCCATCCACTTTTCTGAGGATGAAAGGGCTGCCAATTCCAAAAAATACTGTTACACTGACATTTTCCACATGTGAATCCCCTCTTCCTGTGGATGCTAAACTCAAAAGGGGTCTTGCTGGATTTCACAGTGAGAATGTTTTCCTGATGGATTTGTGTGTTTAGTGTTTACATGGAGACTCACAGTTTTGACATTTCCATGCACTTTAGAAGCCCTTGTTTCTTAGTTCCAAGCCTACCAAGGCAGCACTCCTGGTAGTTGCATCAAATTTTCTTACCTAAGCTCCTTCTACTAGAGCTGTTACCATCTTTCACACAACAGTAGATAATGAATACTCAGAAATTGTCATTTATTCTCTCACAGGGACTGTAAGGGGTAATAGATCAACAGCAGAATATTTTCCTAAGAAAAGCAAAGGATGGCGGTGGCGAAAGCAGAAGCTGTCTTCTGCCATGAACCTCCTAGAGAATGCAACTTCAAAAGAATGGAGAGAAGATATGGTTTGGACTAAGAGATACACCAGATCTGATAATGTGCATCTGTGATCTGCACAGGAGGTAGAATGGGAGGTGTTATGTTGCATTTCCTTGCACCGTGCTCTAGACCGAAGAGCCTGTGCAGCAGGGAAGAGCTTTACCTAACCCTACATGGAGCTGTGGCTTAAAAGAATAATGTAGCCCAAAGTTAATGGAAATAATATGAAGGTTCTTTTTTAAACTTCTAAAACCAAGACAAACTTGAAGTGAAGGCTAAAACACCATCTCCTAACCTGCTTTATTTTGCTTATATGTTGCAGTACCACATATGGTATTGATATATAAGATCACTCACTATTTAGACTACTGCAGTAGAGTGAGTTACAGAGCACCCGTCTTCATTTAGACTGTTCTTGCTTTCTCTGGTTTGTGTCTTAACCTTAATGTCACTTTAACAGAGTTTTACCCTCCCCACCCCAGTTTATGGTGGTTTAGCAGATATAATACTGTATTTATAGGGCATATCAATGTGCAACAGCTTGCCACAGATCATAAACACATTTTTCTGTTGGAAATGTTGAAGTTGTGATTTTCACCATGTGATCTCCAGTTCTCTAAGGTTTGTTCCTTTAATTGTAAATAGCCAGAAAGTCATCAAGCTAGCATTTAATAAACTTTTAATTTGAAATGGATTACCACATGTTGTGTTTGTTTACCCATTATTAAATCTCTTAGCAACATATCACCAGCAGAAACAGCATACTGTAGCACTGCATAGAAACATTAAAAAACAAACCCATGGGGGATATTGGTAGCTAATAATATCTTTAAAGAATGCTGCAAGAAAAATAAATAAATATAAGCAATATCAAAAATTACTCCTAAAGATTTTGTTTGTGCAAATCTGTTTGGCAGGAAAATTACAGATCTTCCATGATCTTCTTATTGGCAAATTTCAGAGGTCTACATGTAAAATAGGACATGCATTAATGCTTTTTCTGTTCTTAAAAACATGTCTTTCTTGACTTTTCAAACTGAGCATCACGAGTTTTTCTAACTGTTTCCAGAAAGCATGACCTATTTATCTGCACCCTCTATGTGCATTTCCAAATGCACGTGAAGATTGATGTTAGGACCAAACAAGTTTGATCCATTAAGAGCTTGTCCATAATTCTTCACTGCTGATAAGATTTGCTTGCAATTCTACCTTTTGGATCTGCTATCAGTGGTTTGTTGCCTCTAAAAGCAACTTAGCAGATATGTAGAAGATATATGACAACAAAAAAGACCTTAATCCTCAGTATAGTGTATGTTTACACCTCCACGCTTCTCTTATCAGGGTGGTTATATAAAAGCGTTTTGATCACAGTGCAGTTGTTGCTTAGCCTAAAAGCATCTCAGGGCAAACCTCATTTTCTGTATCTCTTAAATCACCACTAACTGTCTGAAAAATACTTCTCCTGGACCCTTTTCAAGTTATGCTTCCAACCTGAGCTGCCCATTTACCATACTAAATGATTATTGCTTATGTGTTCTCTTTCTTTCCTTTCCATAGCCTCTCCTTTCTCCTCCTGTGCCATCTACAGTTCATAACTACTGCTGTTCTCAAATGCCTGAGGAACCTCTGTCCTGAAGAACTAATTCTCTGTTTCAGATCTGCACATAATATTCACACATGAACTACAAACTGTCGGTCGGCTGAACGCTTCAGTTCATTAAACAAGAGAGAATAAAGAAGTATCTGTATAGCAAAAAATGAATTTTTTTGTCCATGGCAGTCTGATACCACATGCTGGAAAAAGGAAAGAATGACAACAGCCTCCTGCCATTATTCTCATTAGTGGATTTCTACCAATAAAGGAGCAATTTGTGAGTCCATTGCAATATGGCCAGTTGTGCCCTCAGTGTAGCTACATCAGAAGGGTCACAGAGGCCAGGGAGGATGAGTCTAAAAGGAACATTCAGTGACTTTTTAAGAAAGCATCTGGGGAGGCCTGCTGTACACAAGAAAATGATAGTTGTCCTTCCTGCGGGTTATCACTTGACTGAATCTTAACAGAATTTCAGAGGAGTAGCATAAGGCATGCTTCTGATGCCAGAACTATTCCCCTGCCAAATCTGAAGTCCTTGTTGTAGCCTGGGAATGTGCTAAAGTCCTTCCAGAAGTACACAAAAAAAATCTTTTTCTTTTCTCTTACTGTAAGCTTGATGCCATAACAGCTGAGCTGTTATTGCTGTAACATTCCAAGCATTATACAGCCTTAAGCATAGGCCAGCATGGCCATTCCATCCTCAGCAATGAGGCTGGTTTGAACTGTTAACAACTGAAAACAAAGTTAAACCACCTTAATAAAAAGAGTCACTGTATTCCTGCCATAACACACGTTGGACCCATATCTGAATGAAGAAAATCTAGCTTAACAAGAATAGCAATGATTAGCCAACACTGAAATGAAACTATGGGTTGATCCAGTGAAAACCTGAATGTAGACATCAAAGTCTGAATCCATTACCTTGTGGTCCAGGCTGCACAAGCTTTTCTGAGACACCATTCTTTTCAGCAGTGCTTGAATACATGAGAAGTTCAGGTGGTAGATGAACATGCATACCACACTTATTTTGCTTATCTGAATCCTGAGGTAGTTTAACTACCTGGGGGAAAAAAAAAAGAGGTACTTCGGAATTCCACGAAGCCAGAACATGCTTGTTGTACACTGTTTGTGAAGCCGAAGATGTTGCTGTAAGAATTTTAGGAAGTTCTTGCTTCTCTGTACTCTGTTTACCACAGTTTTCCCCCATATAATTTTTCCATGTTTACTGATTAAAGCAGACATCTCAGTAAATGGGAGATGAGCCACAATACAATTGCAGAATCAAAAAGGAAAATATAGAGAAAACTAAACAATTTTTTAAAATACAAACCTGAAAGTAGAGATTGCATAACCAGTGATCCAAATCCTGACAAATAAAATTTTCAATTTTTTTGAATCGGTCAATTCTGGAGTCATAATGGCCTCTGAGGAAGGGACATTTAAATTTTCCCTCCAAAGCATTAAAGTTGTTATCACATAAGGGAAAAGCTCCCCATCCCACTTCTCGATCAATCCAGGTATAGGTGCCACGAAGAAGATAGAGTTCAAAGAGGAGTACCATGCCTGGTTTCACAGCTTGTCTATGTGGTAGAACCTAGCAAAGGAGGAAAAAAGATTTATTTGTTACAAAAACATCACAAGGGAACTAACTTTTTTTTTACCATATAAAGCTCTACAAACTTCATACCTTTGGTCCAATTTTGCACGCTAAAACAATTAACAACTCTTCCCAAAAATCATATATTTGAACAATTTTCCACTCCAACAAAAAAATATTATGCTTTTTCTTGTGTGGTTTTTTTATGATATTTTTTTCCCCTTGGTTTTCAGAAAACATTCATTTTGTGTTTTTATTTACCAGTGGTAGAAAAGGTTGCCACTAGAAATCTTTAAGACAGAGTAACAAGCCAACTTGGAAATCTGAGGCGTCCCTCTGAGGGCTTGCTGAGATTCACCACTGGATTCATCCTGCAGCAGCTTTGGAAAGTTCATCCAAACACCCAATAAGAACACTTGCAGACTTGCTCCTCACTGAGTCACAAACTCTTCTCCACCCAGTTGTGGGAATGGTGTTGGTACTTAATAGCCTTCTTCCTTTAAATTAAAGCTCTTAGTGAAAAGTGTGTGAACATCAGTGTAGGGTTTAAAAGGATTTTGAGGTAAAAAGTTCTCAGAGAGAACTGGCAAACACAGTTCACACTTTTCATAAGATAGGTATATATGTTCTTCTACAGGAGGTGTGGAAGAGGGTTACCAATGCCTTGGGGCCTGGAGCAATTGTGTTCCCATGGCAAAGACTTGAAATCTAGTGGTGAAGAAACACCTTGAAGTAATGAACTTATGTAAATCCCTCTGTAAGGTTTTGGTGGGTACAGATGAAAGAAGGGTAAACACAAAGAAAAAGAAATCTGTTCCTATGCCACATTTTTAACTGTTTTCTTTAATTAAGGTGGGCATTGACCCAGGTCCTGTTGAATAATTCTAATACATTCAAAAGGACAAATAAAACAAAACCCACACAAAAGCTAGAACATGGAAGATGACTACCATCATACTCAGGCTAACAGCCACAAAGGGTAGTCACCCTGGGGACAAGGGGAGCAAATACATCAGCTACACCTCTCACACAGTGAAACATCTATTTCACCACTGCTCCTACATACTCTCCTGAGAGAACTGAAATAAACAATCTTGGATGCATCTTTAATAGGGACAATTTTCTGTTATTTCCATGTTTTTCACATATTATTGTTCCCATTTCAGTCCTCACAGTTCATAGCAGCAAATGCCTTGGTACACCTACCTGCTCAACATTATCTTGCCTTGCAGCCAAGGCAGAGAAAGACAAGACTTTTCTCCTTCTCACTGTGAACAGACACATGCTTGCAGAAGGCCACAAAGCTCAAGAACATCCTCTCACCCTGAGTATCCTGTAAGATACACCCTCAGTACTTCTTGGAAGTCAGGAATAAGACCCCTAAATAGAAGAAATCAATTCAAACCCCTATGAACAGCCTAAAATGCCAATGTCTTCTTACATCAGCAGGGATTTCCTCAATCAGATGGCAATGAGCAGCCAGTAATCATCCACAAATCTTTAGCACTTCAAATATTTCTGTATGCAAGTACACACCTCAACACAGCTCTTTCTTGATGTCTATATTTGAATACAGCATCTCCTCTTTTATATCCCTGACTGAACAGTAGGTAAGATAACAAGCATAACTCAGGTGCAGCCAAGCTTTTTGTCTCTTTTTCTGAAGCAGCAAGGGATTTGCCTACTCCAATAACTGCCATGTTAGGAGATGACAAGTGTTCACAGTTGTGCTGCACTCTACAACTTTTTTTGAAGAGGTGAATATAAATTATTATTTCTAATAATATGCCTTCCTCTTTCAAGTTTTATATTGTGATTAGACAACAGCAAAGTAATTTAAGGAAATCTTTTAAAATTATAAATACTGTCATTATTATGTACGTGTACTTTACATTAATTATGTAAATATATTCTAAGACTTAGTGTAGGTTTAAAATGAAGCAGAAGCATCTGTTGAAAAATGCCATAACCCTGTGGCAGCTGCTATTAAACCATTAACAGTATCAGGTTTCATTTAAACCAGATTTACCATTTTCTGTAACAGCCCGTGGGAAAGCTAAAAACATTAGGCACAAATTACTGACAAAAGAGATCCTTAATCAAGCCATACATTTCATTTGGCTAGCTGGGTGCTAGATAGTAACCTCTGTGCTACAAATTAAAGGTGATGGTTACAAGGCTGTGATCAAAGACAGTTACCTGCAATACTGAACAACCCCAAAGCATTTGCAGATGAAATCAGTGCTGTATCACAGCCACCTTTTCAGTTTCTCCCTTGTTTCCCAGGTTGATTCTTTTGTAAAGAATAATTCAACAGTGTATGTTGAATACTCTTTACTAGCTTGCATATAAACTGACAATGGTCAAGCAGTTGGTGTAAGGGCAATCATTGTCATAATTAACATTTTATTTCTTTGTTTCTGGTTCACAGTTATTCTTCATTTGCTGCATGCTTTTGTCCTGGACCTAGACTGCAGATTCACTCTTTGGGACTGGAAGCATCTGTTTGTTTACAGGTACATGAGCCGGGTGTTTATTCCACACCATGATGGCAACACATAATCACAAAACATAAACAAGGACTTTATAACACACGTGTCTGCTACAGGGTCTGAGGCTGTAAAGACTATAGGGAGTCCCTAAGCATGAGCACTGGGTATCTGACTGAGGTAGGACAGTGTCACACATCTCAGCTTACACAGTCAAATAAAACATACTTGACAAGTAAAAAAATTATTTCTGTTCTGTTGAATCCATATAAAAATCCCAGCCAAGCTTCTACCTGTTACTCTATGCCATCATGCCAGGCATTCATGCAGGTGCCTTTAGGTCCATGCTAAACCTTTTCCCACTGCCACAACGAGCACACTCTCTGTCACAGCTCACTGTCCCACACCCACAGGGTCAGAAAGCCCTGAGACAGAGGAGAGAGCTCGGTCCTGTGCCACCTGCCCTTCATTAGCCTCCTCCTAGGCTGTGAGCCTGAGCTGGGATTTGGGGCACAGCCAGCACAGCCCTTAGGCATGGATGCACAAAGGCATTTAGGCAGACAGCTCAGACTGAAATCCACAGTCCTTGAATTTCTCCCTGCCTCTGCGGGCTTGAGCTGTTGTGCTCAGGTACAGAGCAGGGAACAGCTCAGGTAAGTAGAGGAGGAGGATAGGGATCAGTAAAGAGAGAGCAGTCTCTCCTGCAAGAGACTGAGAGCAGTGCCTGGGATAGACAAGACACAGGCAGCTCAGGCTGAGCAGTTTGTTCGGATGGATTGTTTTGTTTCTGAAGGAAAAAAGTTAAATCAGCAGTTGTATTTTCCCTGCTGGTGGCAACCTCATTTGAGGCACTGTCTGGTAAGTTAATCCACAAGCCTGCACCAACACTGTTGACGTTCAAGGAGTGGATACTACCCAAGGACAGCTTCCTGGATTTTGGTGAGTCTACTCTCCAACACCTTACCTCAGTGTTTCTCCTTGCTCAGGCCAAATTTCCACTGTGAGGTATAGGGAATTTTATAGTGCTATGAAAACATTGAGCACCTCCTTTTTACTGGTATCATTTCTTCTGCAGCAGAGAATAAATAATGCTTGTGTGTGTCTGCACAGGCACAACTAATACTTCTTAGTCTGCAGTTAACAGTGTTGCATTTAATTGAATTAAATCATAATGAACTAAAATTATCTCCTGCCACTATTTCTGAATTCAACTGTTTTATATCAGTTTTATTGTAATATATCTTACTTCCCCATATGTTACCACAGTTTCACTCTATACAGAAATGAATTCTATTTGAATATTTCAATAAACATATCCAGTGTGAGCTTTTGGGGGTTTTTGTTGACTTATTCTTGGGCTTTAACCTTGTCAGAGAAGAAATAAACTTTTTCTTCTTTCCTCTGTGCTTTCAAATGTTTTCAATTTAGGAAAAAATGGACAAAAGTAATACTACTCAATTCATAGAACACAAAAATTTGAATATAACTCAAACAGATTAAGATGAATTAAAATATACAAAGGCAATTCAATATTTACTTATTGTAGAGAAGAATCTTGAAAAATGCCATAGAAACTATAAACTAACTGCCCATCATTTCTGACTATGAAAACAGCAGCACACGAATGTCACTGGTGTAAAACACAGGTAGAAAATCTTTTGAATAGCAAACATTTCCCATCACTGACAAATAAAAATTACTTTACTATGTCAAATCAATTGTTCTGGAGATGAGGCTGTTATCACCCAATTAAAGAGGAGCTTTCATAACCAGATTTCAAGCTCTCCCTCTTTCTGTGCAAGGCCAGCATACAGGCAGAGAGAAGGGCATTCTTAGGAAGTGTTTGTGTAACTCTGAAATTAATAAAAGGCCAGAGGGCAGGAAATAGAAACATGGATTGAACTAAAAATAAAATATCATGTTATTAGGGTTTTTCCAAAAGTTCCTGTCTATCACCAGAATAGCTGAAAACTTGTTTCCCCAGCTTTCCATCACTGCCTGTCTTCAAACAGGTATCTGAATACAAAATAAAACACAAATCACAGGAGGACCATACAGTGACATATCATTCACTTCCCCAATTTTTTTTTCCCTCTTCTCTAAAAGAATAGGTCTTTCAAGCCTGGCACAGGTCCCTGCAGCTTGCAGATCTCCTTAAGCCTTTAAGCAGTACCACCACCTTTCCTGGCACCTAGTTTCCCTGATAGCAGTAGGCTGTGGACCAGAAGCTGTTGGGCCACAGCACACAAGCTCAGGCTCATGATCTGCCTCTGCCAGAAGCACAGGACAGCTGTATTTGTAAGCAGGCAATTTATTCACTGCTTTCAGTGGTGATAGAGAGCAGGATTCCTCCTGGCATGCTGTCCCAAATCACCCCAGTGTCTTCCCAGAGCCACACCGAGTGCTCCAATGCAAACCTGCCCTCTCCCATGCTACCAGAGCAGTGACAATTCCCCATTGCCTGCCTCTCTCTCTAGGAGTGATAACTCAGCCCACAGTAAACTCCAGCAGCATCTCATGCACAAGTACCTTACACCAGAGGACCAGAATCTGGCTTTTTATCTTCCCTAATATAGAGGAATAATGTTTGCATTCTGTGAGCTTTAGCCTCTGCATCTGTTGCTAATTGTCCTGGCACATCTGCTGCTAATTCCTTTCTGCTCTTGGACCAGCAGGGAGTAGTAATGTATGGTACATCCAGCTCCTGCCTCCCTGAGAGCTTCTGGTGATATACTGGCCTGGGTGGATTCTGACCTCCTGTTGTGAGGGAGAAGCTGTCCTTGTGAGAGGAAAGCAGGAATCCCAGCTCATTCTCCTGACACTCCCATTTCACTTATTTATCCCTGAGACTGATTTCAGCACGGTCAGAGCATGAGTTTCCCAGGATAACATGGACTACAGGCACGATACAGCAGAGTTTATTTCTTTTGTGTCAAGAGGACACATACTTTGCCCAGAAACCACTTGGAGCCAAGGAGTCTCACGAAGACGTGGCTCGTTCGGCATGCAGGGCTGAGTCATGCAGCAGTGCTGCTCTGCCTGCCCCAGGCTCCAGAGGAGGAGCAGCCAGCTTTCCTCTCTTTCTGGGTCCAGCAGCTGCTGCAGCTCATGCCTCTTCCCTGATACTGTTCTGGCTTCCTCATCATACCTCAGGTAGCAACCTGTTCAACCACAAGCTTCAGTCCAGCCAGGGATGCAGGAACTCTCACTTCTCAAGGGAAGCAGTGACAATTGGAGTTCATGCTCCTTCAGCATTTCCTGGATAGTGCAGACTAAGTTAGCACTGCTCTCTTTCCACAAGAGGAGAGGAAGACCAGCCTCTGAGAATAAAATAACTTTTCCTTGTGTGCTCTGCTTAAAAACGGCACCATTAAGCAGGATCACTTTTGGTTCTTCGGTTGCATAAAGTACTCTTCCCATTTCTGTAGTACTGCTTTGTAACTACCCTGCTCATCCTGAGTTTACAGATAATTATTTAGAATGTGAAAGGCTTGAAAACCAGGTATGTTATTGCAAAAATGTAAAAGCATTTTTCTGAGGGTGTTTTGCTGGCTCACATGACTTGCAAATCTGGACCAAAATATAGTTTAGGTCTCTTTTCACAATTGCAGACTGTCAGTGCTGGTGAATCATGGAGATGCTCTTTTTTCCAGTCACAGAACTTTTTGCTGGCATTTATTTGTTCTTGGTGTTCTCTGTTGTTTGGGATTCACTTGGAGCTAAGGATACAGGCAGAGGTTGCATTCTGCCTTCCTGCTGGTCTGCCCTAGAAAATATATGACTTTTTTACAGCTATTGTATCCTCTGGCTCACGTCAAGTTCTCTTACAGATATAATTACCAATTAAGTAGGGGATAAACCATAGAGTGGTCCAAAATAAAATGCTGTCCCCAGGCACTTTTGATGTTTAACATATGTCTGCTAGATTTACCAAAGCAGGCTACGTACTTTCCTCTAGTCAGATATGAGGCATCATAAGACAGCTCACATTTCTGATATTTTTGAGCAGCATGCATTCCTTTAAGGTGACCCAGAATACATTCCAGCAGATGCTCCAAGAACAACCTCCACTGGAGCACGATGACCAGACAACATGTGAAAAGTAACTTGAATTAATCACCAAAAACCAAAACTTGAGTAACCTTTTAGATATGTAAATAAATTGCACAGTGCTAAATAAAGTAGATACAACAGATTCTAACATGTAGTAGCTTTGTAAGAATTACTCTGAGAATGTGCATTTTGAGGAGTTGTTGCAGAGATAGCTAGCAAATGGCAATCAAATACCAGACACCCCAAACAAACTCAGATACACAAAATAAAAGCAGTAAAAAGTACGAAAGCCTTCTCTTTGAAAAGAAAAATCAGAACTGCAGTCTTCAAATAAATTCAGGCATCTGTATAAGATCAGTTCTTGAATTTACCAAAAGGTTCACATAGCACCTTTTCATCCTAACAACAAATAATTGCATCCAGGGAAAATTTAAGTGGCTCTTATTTTGAAAGTCCTCTGGCACTGCCAAGCACTATCTTTTTTTTCTTATTGTATCAAACTCTTATGTTATGTTCTATAAAGTGTCCCAGAGCTAGACGTTCTTCACTTATGCCAGCATTTCACTCAAGAATAAAATAAACCAGGAGAGGAGGAGGGAGGGAAGAGGGAAGTTTGTGGTCTACTTTTCCTAATGACACCTTGTTTTGTAATTATTAAAAGCATCACAGTCCTTATACAGCTGCTGACATACAGAAAATAATGTCCTTGAAACTGTTTGTTTCATCAAATTTTAAGAATTAATACCTTAGGTCATGGTAATCAGTTTCTGATATATGTAGTTTTCAAAATGCACTTCAGGGGAGAAAATGCTGGAAATGACTAATAACAACAATGAACTTTATTCATTACATATCTAACTCCAAATGTGAACATTATCAAAGGACTTTGCCATCTGAAGTATTTAGGAAGGCTTAAATAAATAATAAATCCCCCATTCAGTGAATAGAACATCCTCTTGTTCCAAGCAAAAGATTTCAAATATATTAATTTTGTAGCTATATTTTAAAATGAGTGTCAGCCCCTTCTAGATGACTGCATGATAAGTGTCCTGAAACTTCAGGAAAAGGCACTAAATTTTTCACAGCATTTGTGTTTCATTTTCAGTATAATAAAAATATGGTGCCCTTTTAATAATGAATAATAGATCTCCTGGTATGATTTACATGAGTGGATTAAATGTCATGTTTGAAAAGTTGCTGTTTTATTCATATTGAATTTCCCTCAAGTAAAACAAAATGGTACCCTGCTACGGTTATAATATTGCTAGCACCTCGCCATGCTGATACATAAATATTAAGCAGTTGATATACTCTTTAAAAATACTCAGTTCTGTGAACTGTTCTGTCAGCAATGGTATCTTTTCATGCATATGAACAGATTCAGTACTATCCCAATTTCCAGGTATGCTGGGGAAATTGTGTAGCTCTCACCCCTCTTTTACTGAAGTTCCAATTTTGAGAGGCTCTCACAGAATGAGGATTGATGACAAATGGATGAGTGAGACCAGGGTAAAAAACAAGTTTGGGGAGCTCAGCCCTGACACAGTTGTCCCTGTTTCTGCTCAGCAGTGCTGGACTGACTTCCCAGGTGACTGGACAGCGTAATGAATGTTTTTAAATGTCACTTGCAGGCACCATCATTGGCTTACAGTGTTCTTCCCAACAGCTGAAAATTTCCTATCTGAACTTCTCAT
Source organism: Prinia subflava (assembly GCF_021018805.1). Classification (NCBI taxonomy): domain Eukaryota; kingdom Metazoa; phylum Chordata; class Aves; order Passeriformes; family Cisticolidae; genus Prinia; species Prinia subflava. The sequence continues at coordinate 87,979,412 of NC_086247.1, forward strand.
TCTGGACAAAAATTCCTCTTAATTAGCAATATTTTTCTCCTAGAAGAGTGTTTCAGAAATTGCAAATACTTTAAATGGGAACCTATTCCTTAAGGGTTCCTATCCTGTAGGCAAAGCTGGCAATTTTCAACAAAATATTTTGGACCTGATAATTGAAATGATAGCTGAAAATATTTTTTTAAAAGAAAAGAAGCATTTTTACCACACTCCAACTTTTACTCCATTGAAGCCAAAGAACATTTTGAATCTGAAAAGTGGAGATTTGTTCTTACTGTTGTAATTGTTTCATACAATTATTTTAATGTCTACTGATTAAGAAAAACCAGCCAGGAAAAATAAAGACAAAAACAACCAACAACCTCCCCCCTTAAAAAAAAACCAACAACACAAAAACAAGGCAAGGAAAACAAACAAACAAAACCCAACAAGCCCTCCCCCCAAAAAAGAAAAAAACAAACCAAAACAAACAAACAAACAAAAAAATCCCACTAAAACCAAAAAAACTAAACCAAAAAACCAAAGAACTCAACAAAACCCCCCCAAAACCAAAGAAAGCACAAAATAAAACCCAAAACACAAAAAACCCCAAAAAACAAACACAATAAAAAACCAAAAAGACCAACAAAAAACACACAGAAAAACCCCAAAACAAAAACACAACAAAAAATAGAATAAAAAACAATAAAAACAAGCAACAGTCCAACAACAAAAACAAAAAACAACAAAACTCAACAAAATAAACCAAAAAATAACAAAAAATCACAAAACACACAAAAAACCAAAACAAAACGCCAAACCTACAAAAAACCAAACAAAAATACAAACAAAAACCTAACAAAAATAAACAAAACAAACAAACCCAGACAAAAATACAACAAAGCAAACAAAAAACCAAAACAAAACCAAAAAAATATTTAAACATCCAAACCAAAATATCAAACCAAAACAAACAAAATCAACCAAACAAAAAAACCCCAAGCACTTTCTTTTCATAGCGAAACTAAACTTTTGCATACTGCAAATCATTTGTACTCTTCAAGTCATCATTAAGGTGAAAAATGTGATTTGGACTTGCTAATACTAGGACATAATCCTGTGGAGTAAAACACTGCTTTAAATATACCAAGATCAAAAAATATTTGCTGACTGCTTAGGAGGTATCTACAGTAGGATCTTAGCCACCATGAGACTGCAATAAGGAAGTAACACTTGTAAAATGCTTGCTCTAGTGCAAAGATGATGCAGTCACATCTGTACAGGTGCTGCCAAGGACAACCCAGTTGCATAACTGCCTTACTCCATGCACTGTAAGCATCTCATCTCCTTTCCTCTCCTCTCCTTACTCAGCGTTTATGCCAGACCTGAATAAAATCTGGCAGTGCAAAAATAGGTCAGAATTTTAGGAACAAAGTGTTTTCACCACCCGTTAACCTATACCGCAATTTTTTGATCTCAAATTCACATTGAGTTTATTTTGTAATGTAGGTGAAACTTCAGAATAGCTCTCACCTAAACCATATAGACTTAATCTATCAAAGCCTAAAGCCCACTTGCATAAACTAAAGGAATTAAACTATCCTAGAAATGCTGAGTCTAAAATAAGTCCCCTTCAGATCATGCAGTTTGTTGCTATGCATGTAGTTGTAAAAAGTCATTTGAAACAGCAATCGTGTTTTACCACAATCCAAAGCATTCATACATGTTTCTTTCAGCATAATTTAAGGAAAATAAATGACTTGTGTGACTGTCTGGCCTTACTGAAGGATAAATAAAATTCAACTGGAGCTATTAGGAGCCTCTGTCTAGTATGTAGTCAGAGGTTACTGGCAGAGGTAGGTTGACAAACTAAAAAAGAGGACAATGAAGGAGCGGAAAGAGGGGAAGCTGGCAAGCTGGAGCAAAGAACATTGATTAATGAACAAAAAACATTTTTGAAAGGTCGGGTGTGCAAGTCAGACTAGCCCCGAGGCAGATCTAACTTACATGACCAGCACTTTCTGTACGCAGCAGGTAACCCGCGCTGACACCAACTTTGCCGACATGACAGGGTTATTATTTTTGGAAGGATGTAGTGTTCTGTAACAATTTCTCTAATATATTAGTTAAAATTAGGCTTTTCTTCAATATCAAGCATGCATGTCTTCATTTTCACCATGTTTACACTGATTTCCTATTATTATTCTGGCCAGTGGAAACAAAAGCATATTCTTCATTTGTAAGCACTTCTATTTCTCACGCCATAACATATCCCAGGGCAGCAGCGCTGTGTGTAAGATTCTGTTCAAACCCAGATGCTCATGTGGAGCCCACCATTAAGACCTCACAACTTACCTGAAGTCTTGTGGTAGATGCTAACCATCTGAAGCCTAAAATTTGCCTCACATCTCAGCACACACCCTAAGGGTTTCTTTTCAAACATACCTCAAGGTCGTGCACCACTACCAAGGTGGAAGAACAGAAAGGTAGAGTCATCCACTCTGTCTCCAAAATAAGCTGGTGGAGAGGGTTCTCTAAAATTATGGCATTAAGCTTTTGCTGTACATCACTCAGTAATGAAGATAGGGAATTACCAGAAGGTCATTAAATCCAACTTCTCCTGCTCCTGTATTTTAAGGGAAGTTGCCCAATGCCTGCATCCCAGTTCACTAGATCAAAAACAAAGTTTGGCAAAGATGCTAGTTAAATGTCCCCTGTGAAGCTCCAGGAGAACTTTGAAGCAAACTTCAAGTTCAAAACCTCCAAAGACCTAGGAGAAATGTGATGCTGAAAGTAAGAAGTAGGACATGCTAGACATTCAGTCCTAGTGCACAGTCTTCTCCTTTCAAGACAATACTTCAAGGCAAGTAACCGGGATGGGTGCATCCTGCTTAGGAAGGAATCACAGCTCAGTGATTTCTCTGACAGATGCATGAATTTGTTTTAACATCATGTGGAAGTCCATTCAGTTTTTCTCTCTGTATGTGCAATTTCTTTTGCGCCAATAGCTGTATTTAGGCACTGTTCATTATCCATTAAAAGTGATAAAGAAAAAGCAGAAAATGTGACTTAGCAGCACTTTGTATAACAAACCCAACATCTGAAATGATCCATCTGCAACTAACTGAAGGCATCAGTGACACACATGAAAGTTGCTTTATCTGAAAGCTCTTTGGGATAGGGGCTGGCTGGCTGTTCCGTATCTACACAACAGAACACGTGGAGGAGGAAATCTACCATTCAGGTCATACCACAAAATAAATGACTGAAAAAAGAAAAGACACTTCATTCTACCAATGCCTCATAACATCCACAAAAACAAACAAACAAACAAAAACCCAAAACAACAACAACAAAAAAACCACCCACACAAAAACCTCACACTGAGAGAGAGGAAGATTTTGTTTTCAAACTGTAAAGAAGCTTTCATGTGCCAGAGAGTTTATCTGAGACCAGTGTTCCAACCAGCACTAGGCATTAGCTACAACAGTGAGCAACTGACACACAACAATCCTGCCACACACAGCATGCTTAGGCAGGAAAATATGTGTGCCTCAGTCGCAAAAGACAGAATAGAGCCTCAAGTGTTTGGGCTCCTTCCAAAATAATCCAAATGCCGCTTTTTTGGCAAATGGGGGTCAATGGAGCTAAAAACTCACAGAAGGATTTGGGCATTCATGTGTTTATATACACCCACTAGCTCATTTATTATTCTAAAGCTACTTTACAGAAATCAAATTACATAGCTGACAAGCTGCATAGATAAGAGAGAAGAAAAGTAAAATTTAAAATTAGCTGACAAGGCTATATGATGCAGCATATGCTTGGCACCTTTAAAGTGAGCAGTGAGGGTTAACCTAGGGGGAAAAAAACTGCACCTTCCTAAATTGCGCCTTAAATTATTAAATAAATTATTAACATGATGGAATGCATTAAATATATAAGCCTAAAGGAGAAAGGGCGGATGTGTTTTAACTTTCAAAGCAAAGGCAGCATATTTATGAAGTGTTGCTTACTGTCTGAATACTTTGTCCAAGGTAGATTTCAGTGTTGTAGAAGTTTCCACCATGACTAACAGGCCGCGTCGTTCTGGCCTGAGGCTGCTCCTCCAGTTCAGGCCACTCCACCAAGGCACCACCTAAGCAGCTGAGAACTGAAACTTTGAGCGTGTAGAGGCCTTTAGGGACCTTATCTTTGACTCCCCTCAGGCATCTGAGGCGAATTTCTAGTGGCTGCGGCGTCTTGGAGCAGTCAGCCTAGGGAGAAGGCTCAGAGTTACTGATCTGGGCTGGGCTGACTTCACCATACAATTAGCAAGGACAAATTTCTTCCAGAAAATAACTACTGAAGAGCAGACAACACGCTTCTTGTTCAACCTGCAATTACCTACTGCTTACCAAGGATCTGCAATTAGGGAGGTCAGAAGTCATAGAGATGACAGATAAAAGAATAACCAACGCAAATACTACTAATAAAATGTTCAGCATCCTTGGGGGGAAGGTGGAGTTGGTGAAGTATGACACCAGAAGACACTACCCTACAATAATGAGGCAGAATTAACTGGAAAACAATACCCTCAAAAAATACAGCATGCTTTTCAAGACAGACACAATACATGATGTGATGAGCAGGCTCCAGGCACAGAGTGAAAGATGGGGCAGGCCTTGTTTTTATACTAATTGTTAGCCTTGCCAAAGCTATTAGTGCTGTGTAATATGCAGACTATCCTTTCACCTTCTGATTATCATAATCAGGTTCTCTTAAAAATAGTAATCAAAGTGCAACACATGTAGAGTTTAATAACAACTCCCTACAGGCACCTTTATTCCAAGTCCAGACAAAAGGAAACATCTGCCACTTGCTGTTGACAAGGTGTTGTCTGAATTACAGAATATTTAGTATGGAATAAATGCTGCGTACCAGAAATGCTTTTCTGGTGATTTCCTTGTATGCTCAGCTTCCCAGTGTAGAGGTTTGTGGAGGGAAACAGGCACAACGGGCACAATCTTTACCCAACTTTTCCTGAATATTGGCATAGGGTTTGTCCCACTGTACCAGAAGATATTTTGGTGCTGCCCAAGTGCAATCTGCAGGGTGAAGCGCACAACAGGGAGTCCAAGTTAGGCTCCAGCATTGATTTGAATTGATAAAACTGTTTCTGCCATAACTAATTATGTAGTGCCTAAAATCAGCGGTGTTGTTCTATTTTTCCCAGGAAATCAATTTATTGCATTATTTTGAGAAAAGACTAGTGCTAGGTGTTCTTTTAATGCAACTGGATATCAGAACCCATGCCACACTTAGGAATCACATGGCTACCTTGACTACTAGGTTTAGTGGTCTCACAGTTTAAGCCTACAGTAGCTAATAATCTCTTCTTTAATCCTGTCTTGGATTTCTTTTGGAAGAGATAGCATATTTCCATATAGATAGAAAGCTTCTGGAATTAAATTAAGCAGTTAAATAAACAGTTGAATTTGTTAAACTTCTTTTGTTCCTCAACACAAACCATACTTAACAACTAATCTGAATGACAATTATTTTCAGCTTAATTAGAAAATCTTAATTAACAATGAAGATTTAACCTTAATATTTTTGGTTTCTGAATCATATATAAAAAAATTAACATTATATGAATAAATAAGACAATCTTTTTAAACCTCAAGGCAGGATTACTGATGCAGGCAGCCTTCGTTATTAAACACATTCTAAATTAAACGCCTCTATGAATTTTATACTGAAATATATTGTGATAGTTTTGCATGCCAAATGTGACATTTTGTATTTTAGATTCATCTTCTGTAGTAACTTCGGAAATGTCATACAAACAAAGATTTTGTCATTTACCAATGGAATTACTATGCATGGCCGGTTAGCCATCTCTTTTCTGGCTCTTCTGGTTGTTTCAAGTCAGCAAGCCATAAAAAATCTTTATCTCTCTGAAACACAGCAATTTGGAAGATAATCGAATAGTGACTGGGGGGCAGAAACGCCAGTCTGAGGAATTATACCACAATCTCTCTTGCATTTACAACCTTCCTCAAAGCGAGTGTCAGTCGAGTAGGGAAAGGAGATAGAAGATTCATCATATTTCAAGCCTGTCTCATTTGCATGGTGGCATAGCTGTCTCATCTCCTGCTGAAAGACTTTGCTTGGCCAGCGCTGACAAACTGTTTTGAAGAACTCTTGCCATGCCCAAATGATTCATCATTAATAGCTTTAGACATTCTCTTTAAGCATATGGTTATTTTTGCTGGAAAGCATATTTTGAAACCTGCTAAATTCTATCCTCTTAAACTATGAAAAGAGAAAAAACAAAACAAGCAAACAACAACAAAAAGGAATGTAATTGATCCAGTGATTTAGCAGTTCATATCAGGGAAAAGAGCACCCATGGAGAATCTCACCTTCCCACAAGGTCCTGCTGCTCCATTTAATCCAGTATTCCCACCTGCAAGGTTACCAAAGCTGGCTACCATTTCTTCCTCAATTCCACTGTCCTGTGTTTTTAGTAGCTGACTTCCCACTCTGCAGAGGTTAGAATGGGAAGAAGAATGGAAAAGAAATTAACTACAGTGCATACACAGAAAGCACTCACTGCTGGAAATACAACAGTTTGATGTTTTCCTTGAACATATCATAAGACTTGCAGGGCACCCAGGAGAAACAAGAATGTGTTAAAGCAGAGAAATATCTAGGTTTTAAAAAGTAACACAAAAAAAAACAAAACAAAAAAAACAAAACAAAACAAAACAAAAACGCAAACAAGCCAACAACAACAAAACCAAACCAATATTTGTCAGTCTGTGCCCCAGGTCGACATAAAGAACCCCAACTTTTACTGCCTGCCTGTAATCAGCTCTGTCTGGCACTGGGCCTTAGGACCTAGTTTAAGAATATTTCAGTAGGAAGCCATTGCCTCTGTCACCCTTTTGAGAACTCACAGCTTCAATAAACTTGGACAGGTTTTCAGAAAACACTGATTCTTTGGTTGCTCTAAACCACTAAAAAATTAATTCTGTTTAAAAAATCTTACTTCTTTGTTGTGTTTTTTTTAAAAAAAGAAAATCCTGTAATTTTATATGTAAATCTTATATTATTTATAAATCTTCAGAATATAAGACAAGAGCTATATATATAAATTATATACATGCACATACACAAATTTTCAGGTGTGTGTAAACCACGGAACCTTCCTTTTTATTCACATGTTAACCTCTTCTGTATTTAATGTTATTTGGGGGGTAATTATATCAACTCCTTGTTGGGTTTTTCTTTTTTGAAGAAAGGTCACTATAGCAACACAAAATACCAGCAAATAGTGCAAGAATAGCCCAACATTGGATAACCCAGTGCTGCCCTTCTTAGTGCACAGCCCACACAAAAGGCACAGTGCCCTATGGAGAAAATCTCATTCCTAGAACACAGCAGGAGCAAATACAAAACGAAGACGTTTACAATGAGCACCATAAAGCTGCATGCTTTGGCAATCTCATCCCATCTTTCAGTAGGCACAGAACCATGAGTAATTCCTCTGTTCCTAAGTGTCATCAGCATCTAAATATTATTGACCCTAAGTAAAAACATCTGTAGATGCCCTGCTGGCTTCAAAACATGTCAGCTCTCGCTTCCACAATGTGCTTTAGGAGGCCAGGGAGGGTCAGTCAGTCACTCCAGTGCTGGTGATGCTCCAGCCACACTTGCAGGTGGAGCCAGGGCAGGCACAGACAAAGGCATGGTGGGTTTCAGAAGGTGGAGGCTGAGCAGGCTGTTCATGGCTCAGGGCCAGCACAGAGCCATGATGGAGGTCAAGGGAACTCTCTGCAGATTCCTATGAGGAGCCACATGGAGCCAAAGAAAAACCACTGCATCAGATACACTTGCAGTGCAGGATTGACTTGGGAGTCTAAAACACATGCATCAGAGAAGTCTTTAGCCACAAAAGAAAATGCTATCACTTGGTGTACATTAAAAAAAAAACCTAAAAAAACAAAAAAACACTAGGTGATTATATGAGATGTCTTCACATTTGTAAAGATTAACATGGTTCTTCATTAAGAAAATTGCAGAGCCTCTGCAGTCATGCTAAACATCCAGACTGATGCACACATACTACTTAGTATAGTAGTATAGACATAGTTCAAATTATCCTTTTCTGAAACAGATGTCCCTGTCCCCAAGATCATAGGACATTGCGACAAATCAGTTACTATTCAGACCCTACCTATCTCTTTTCTTTTGACTATGTACACATTTAAATCAGTAAAATTACCATTGCTTCATATCTAAACTGTTTTCCAGGTTCCTCTACAGTAGAATTGTATCACATAAATTCCTAAGCAATGACTGAATCAGCTGGAAGGTCTGTGTGGATGCTAGTGGTAATGAAGTACATGGAAATTTTGCCCAGAACAGGACTGATGAGAAATAAGGGCTAAGGATTCAAGGATTCAAGTGCTAAGGAGTGAATACATGAAGCACAGGGTCAAGCATCTTTGAAGTTTTATCCCTGAGCTTTAATCACATCAAATTGGGTCCAGCTATCCCAAACAGAAGTATAACAAATGATTTTTGAATGGCTCTGACTAATTCATAGATCTGAAACATCTGAAACGTTAAAGCATTCTTCTCAAGGAAAGAAGTTCTTTGGAACTTTGCACTTACTTAGCTTCTCATGATGGAAATTATTTCACTTAATTTGGTTAGAGTTGCATTGACACAGGGGTTCATTAGGATGCCCATTTGCTTGCAATTCAATTTAAAATTAAATACACTTTGTTGTTGATTTTATTACTTTTAAACTACTGTATCTATTGCCTTTATTAGCTGCTAATACACAATTATGAAGGTAAACAGTTTTCATTACTGAACATCAAACATTTAAATAACCACATTTGATCTCTTTCCTAGTTGCACCATTTTTCTCCTTTCACTGGGTATTAGATTGAAGACAATAATTTATTCAGTGAAGTATGGCCACTTTCGTGCTCAGCAGCATGCTCATCAGCTGTCACAGCAGAACATGGCTTCCTTTGCTCTGTTCATGAGAGTTATTTATTTCATCTGTTCACTTCTTTACAGGTAATTTGATGCATGTATTTATCTGAAGGTCATTGATCACAAAAACTTTGCCCCGATTCTTGTTTCCTTCACTCTCTCAGACTAATTCAGAGGCAAGTATGAAGGATGCTGGGAGAAGCCATTTGGTCACCTTTTGAAAGGCACAGTGCATAGCACTTAAAAACTACAGTCCAAGCTAGCTTTCTGAAAACAGAGGTAAGCCAAAACAGAGAGCTCTTTCAAATGCACAGACTTAACTTTTCTAGGCATGAGGTCCTTTGTTTGGGAGACGTTCCATTCATTAATATCTGTAAAGAACTGAAAGATCTTTGAAAGGAAAGTACACTAGATGGAATTACAAAGTAGCCCTTATCTGACATACCTTTGAAAGAGTTCATGAATCTGGGCTCTCCACTTTTGTTTCTTGTGGTGAGAAGCTCTCTTGTGCTTTGAGTCCCATATGCCAAGAAGAGAAAGAAAAATCAGAATTCATTTCCAAATGTACAGAAAAACATGGACATAAAAGCCATAAACGTGCAATTTTCCAAAGGTTTGCCTTAGGTCTTCTGGTTGAAGCTTTTCAGAAGCAATGATGAATTTTGGCCACCAGTATGTTATTACATATTTTTTCCATTTTTTTCTTTTCTGTGTGTTTTCCCATGTTTACTGAATTATTTCCAAGAGAAACTGAGCTCTCGTCTTGTTTCAAAAGTTTTTTGGTACAATGTATATTTGTACATGGTAGCGTCCTACAGTCCTTATAATTACAAGACCCAATCACACAGTCATGTAAGCATATGTATGTTTATGTATGTGCAAGTGTGTTTGCACACACACAACAAAACTGTGCACAAAACACTCAGGCATAGACCAGAGAACTCACACCTTAAAGCCTTGCTTTAAATCTGCTCCAAATCACGATGTCTTTCTCGTCTCACCGCAAATGTTTTTAAGTGTTTGGTGAGAAGGACTGGCATTTTTGGAGGTTACAGTGTGTGGGAGGCTAATTCACACAAGCTCCCAATAGTTCTGCAGCTCTCCAACATGAGGCTCGAGGGCTTGAAGTTATTTTTCTCTAGCATAGCAAGCTGAAAAAGTCTTTCCATCTAGAAGCTAGCATCAGCATCTGTTAGGCTGTGTTCTCTGTGCAAAAACTCTTAACACTAACTGCTGAGGGCTGTACACACAAAAACAAAATTCTTCCTCTGACCTGCACTGTTCAGAGATCTCGCTGAACATTCAAGGGCACTTATCTTGTCTGGATCTTCTACTGGTGTCCCTGAGACTGATTTAAAATGTGAATACAACACTACCAATACAGAAGAAGGCATCCTACTGTGTACCCTATACTGTCACCTAAACAGTGTGCAACTATGCTCCACTTCTACTCTCATCAAGCCTCAAAGGCAAAAAGTCATTTTGGTAGAAAAATGCAACAGTCAGTGGAGAAAAATTCCCCCATCAGGACTCCATATCTGGCTGTTAAAGTCTCTCCTTTCTTCCAAGTCTCTTAATTTTTTGACAAATTTCTGGCTGTTTTCAAGGAAGCTTGGAAATGTCTGTTGAAGACTAATGCAAAGCATCCTACTTATTTCCAAAATGAAAATTGTCAGAGTGTAAAAACAGACAAAAACAACAAAAGCCTGTGCATGTAGCTTTTAATGTAACCTTTTTAACCCTGTAAAATCAAAGCAGAGACAACATGGTAGCCTTAAAGAATGGTGTGATTTGTGGGCAGTCCCAGCTACTACCCTCAGACAGATGCAATAAATCCTCCAGGTCAAGCATCACACATAAACAATTACAAAGTTGGCATGACTGAACTAGGTCAAAATGAGACCTTCCAGTTTTCCATATTGCAATTGTGTCATGGGCAATGCTTCCTTCACACTGCCCCTCCACAGGTGAGAATCAAGCCCTCCTGTTCCTGGACAGCTTTTGGTTTAATTTTACCAGGACTCTCTAGAGCAGGACCCATTTCTCTCCCATCCTGTACTGGCACTGATTTTCTTTCCCCAGGCTGGTAAATCGCCACCTACACCACCGCCCCAGGAAGGGCTGGGAGCTGGCTCTGCTCTGGAGTTCTGCTCCTGCAGAGCTGGTAGCTGTCTGGTGAGGGCTGCCAGAGCCACCCTGTGACACTTCCCATGGTCCATGGGCTGCAGACACCAGGGAACACGTCAAGAGGTTCCAAGTGCTCCTCAGAGGCAGTTAAATCTAAAGTTCAGAAAGTTGGAGTAGTGTTTGGTTCACATTTTTTCTCCTGGACACAGCTCTTGGCGATGTCTGTGAAAGCTATCTTTGAGGTGAGCGCTTAGATTAAGAAATAAGATGAAATGAAAACTTGCTCTATGTAAAATATCAAGTAGCCATAACATTGTAACAACACTCAGACATTACCACTCCAGGTTTACACTGAGCCAGCACTAAGGAAGTTTTCTTTAAAAAAATTGATTTTATTACCAGACTCCCACAGCTGTCCAATCCCCTTGTTTATCTTCCTAATCTTAATTAAATAATGAATATTCAAAAGAAAATATGAATCAGGCTTCTCCATATGAACTGCACTGTTTTCCATCTCTGCCTCTGAAGTGGCAATGGGAATATGATTTAAAACTATTTCTTCTGGATCCTAGTAAAATATTTGTCACAGTGTGTCATGATAATTTTTAAAAAGCTCTATCATCTACCTAATAAATTTGTTAAGTTTATTCAAATCTTACTGAACAGGAAAAGTGCAATGAGTCATGGTTAATATTTCCTTACCTATACTAAGAAAAAAATATATCAAAAATTCAGTGCTTAAGGTCCTATTCAGAAAACCTCTGTGAGTCTGTAATACATCTTCTACATGATTAAAAAAACAGGAAACTTGCTTTAAAATTAATTATTCACCACCTTGAATAAATTTCCATCTTTCCTATTTGCAAAACCCCAAAGTCAGTTATGTAAATTTTAACCTACACTAATTACCTCAGGGGTGTGCATGCTAAAGGAAAGTAGATGCAGTAGAAAAAAAAAATCCCAGACATTTCCATCACCAGGAAGCAATTTAATAGAGGAAAAAAATGTGTAAGTTTTCAAAAACAGAACAGCCCACATATATGTTATTTTTTAATGTGGAATAGTCATTTCTGCAATATCCCTTGAATCAGAGCTTTACCGGAATAAACCAAGTGCTTTCTCTCACTGGCATATACCATGGCACACATAGCAAGGCACTTGTTTCTCATCATGACACCAGCACTGTCTAGACTGTGACAACGACCCATTGTCAACAACGGGCGTTCCCAATGGGAAGGCATGAAATGTGGTTTAGCTTTAAGTCTCTGTAGACATTGCAGACCCCTTCACAAAATAAGTGGCTAAAATCTGCAAACTGCTGGTCTGGAAGGAACAGGTAAAAGTGGGGAGTACTTTGAAGACAGAAGGGCTCGATAACAGCACCACTTTGTCTTACTTGTCATCCTGATACCAAGCTCTGCTGTAGTTGTGACCCAGCTCCTTCACACGTCTTTCCTGGTTTCTTCATCACCTGTCTTGAGGTATAGTTTCACAAATGGCCTGTCTACTGATTTCAGAGCGTGTCATCAAGACCAGGGCTTGAAAAGTTCTTTCAGCCTGGGCTCAGCCTAGACACACACAATGGTGCACATTGTTTCTACAAAGACAAGAACCTGACTCAACACTACTCATCAGTGCTGACTGGTTATTTTCAGCGTCAAACCACTTCACAAATGGCAGGACGTGGTTGTATAGTACTTTTCAAAAAATTTAAAAAATTAAACAAAACCCCACCCAAACACATGGTTTCCTCTTGAAAGCAAACCCACAAAATTCAGCAAAGCTTTGAAGCAAAATCAGTTTGGCTTTTACTGTTCAGCAAAAATGAAGCCTTTTGGGAAAACATTTACACACACACACCCTTTTTAGTCAGTCCTAGCAGTGGGACTACAGCCTTCTGCTGAGGAGCTCTCCCCATTGTAATTTAAAACAGCCAGTGGAGCCCTGGCCTTGGTTAAAGTCATACTGCATGCAAGGAGTGCTGTGGGGGCCCACCCTTCTGCATGTCTTCCTCACCAGGTCAGGGTGCAGCAGAGGCAGCATGGAGACACAACCTGAGGGATCTTCAACAGCCTCCCACTGCCCACAGTAATCCCACATGTAGAGCTAGTATTTCCCCTTCATTCATTTTCAACTCCTTGAAATAGCATATTGGTACATCACAGTGCAGGTGGTGCTGTCTTTTTGAGGATTTAAATAGATGTCAAACTAAAATCTTTTATTTGGAATTTCCATCTCTGCATCCTAAAATGGTTTTCAGCGATGGAAATCTTGCCCACTCTATTTTTTCAGGTCGGAGAAGGGAGAGCTCACCGAGCAAAATGTCATCAGGACTAGAAACAAAACCCAGATCTCTAGTCCCACCAGGGCTACCTTGTTCTCCTCCTTCACAGTTTGGCTGCTGTGTGGACATTCACTCCCAGTGACTTCAATATCTAATGCACTGTACACCACAAAATAAGTTTAAAAATGGAGAAACATTTGAGATGAACAAAAAAAAATATTGCAAGAAAAGTTAACATTCTTTTCAGGCAAATTGAAATTCTGAGAGACTTATCTGCTCTATGTTAACTGTAGAGAGATCACGGGGAAGGGAGGCATGGAGAGGTAAGCTAAATGAGTGCCCTTCATTGGAAGCAAAGACTAAAGCAGCTGGATAAGACCTGCTCTGAAAATTGCACTGTCCATTACCTGTTGGAATTTGTGTGACCTTGTCAAGAAGATGGCCTCAAACCAGGAAGTTGTGCCAAACCCTGCACACATGGTAGTGTTATCCATGGTGCACTCGGCCAAAAAATGCACCACAAACTCTTAGATGTTTTTCAGAGGTAAAGAGAAAAAGCAACAAAGCAAATCCTCCCTGACTTTCCTTTCAAATAGCAAATGAATTTACTGTTCAAAAGAATCAAATTAAAAACTTAGACAACTGAGTGCTTTGTAACAGAACCCAAACTCTACTTTAAAACTGATACTGCAGAATACAAAGAGAGATTTACTTTAGTTGTGCTACAGCCTTAAACACTGAATGATACAGATGCATTTAGTGACAACACTGTAGGCTGATCATTTTGATAAATCTGTAAAGCCCTGCATTCCTCCAACAATGCAGCGAAGACTGAGCTACAGTCAACAGAGGAAAGTAGTGCTCTGCTATCAAGGTGAATGCTTTTATATGAATATATATCAAAGACACTAATTCTGAACAGTTATGGAAACTGGATCCAGCTGTGAAGTAGGTGTGATAAACAAGGACCTGGATTTCCTCAAAACTCAGAGATGTTTTCATTCATTATTTTGATCCAAGAAGATGGGACTAAATTAAAAGAACTTGCATCACTTTACTTAAGAAGCATTGAGAAAACTCTGGAGAAATGACTGCTGCAGAGCTACTCAACTTCTACAAAACAAAGATTTTAGCTCTCCAGCCTCAAAACAGAGAACTCATTCTTCTCATTTCTGTGTTGCTGCTCACAGAGAGATCACCTGTAGTTTTTTCAGAATCACCAGGTGTTCCTTTAGATGCTTCCTACTTCAGAGTTGAGAAGATGTAGCTTCAAGGTCATAAACCTTTGGTATCCTCATCAAAATCTAGAGTGTTGTAAGTGAGTGTAAGGCCATTTATGAGAATGTCTGACTACCACAGAATGTCTGACTAGCATAGCCAAGCACTGAAAGTATGTAATGCTGAAATGTCTTTTGCCACTGATTAAGAGACTTTAAGCTGAAACATCTTAGCCTGTCAAAGTTCCAAAAGTTCAGATGTCTCCAGATTAGCCTAGAAATCACCAGCTACTAAGAAGATTCAGATATTTTAGCCTAAACAGTAAGACATAACAGAATATGCTAGGAAGAGATGATGGAAGACACTAACCACATTTTATTAGGGAATACATTCCCTCCTGTATAGAGCCATGCAGCATGAGCAATGCCAGTGAAAACCAAAGTGAACTATGCCAATCTGTAGATCTAAAATTAACAGTTGACATTAACAATGAAAAAGTGTTCACAAGCCATGTAATGAACTTCAGCATTTTACAACCTTTTTCTACTTTCTGGATACTGACAGCAAATCAGGACACAAATGAAGGGAAACTGAAAGGAAATACCAGTCGGAAACACAGAGGGTTTTTTGTGGTTTTCCTCCATTCTTCTTCAATTTAAAAATGTTTGTCAATTTCAGCACAGAATGTTTTTATTATTTGCAAAGCCTTTTCAAAGTCTCTCATGAAACTTTACTCCTTTAATCCTCTTACTCTTCCACAAAGCAGGTATCTAATTTTAGGTCTGTTTTGCAGATAGGGAAAACTTGAGTCATGGTAACAAATTTGCTTGTTACAGCTGCCCCAAAAAAATCATGTTCAGGTCAGAGGTTACAATCTATTTCATCTTTCTGAGTCCCCATTCTTTTTTGTGACTGTCAGTAAAGCATTACCTCACAAATTTGTCTCCATTATAATTGTAATCAAAAAGTATAGACTTTAACCAGTAATTTCCATTTGTACTTCCTTTCACATCATCTTCTGTTTCAAGTGTGCAGACACATTTGAACACCTTGTAATGGAGAGAGACAGTCACTTATGGTTAGTATGTGTGCATTACAGAGACGGAAAAAACACCTTAAGTACAGTTTACTAGGACTGTCTTAAAGACAGCAGTGGCAATGATGAGTTGTCAAGCCTAATGATTTTTCTCTGTAAAGAACAGACCTCTCCTGCAAGCCCACATCCTGCTCCAAGTCTCTGCTGAAAGGAAATTGCTTCACATATTCAGCTGAGATCCTTCTCTGATTTCAATGTCGATATGAGCAACTGTATAATGACATCATATTGTGCTGATGCACCTTTGAGTGAACATGTTGAATTTATCATATATTCTCATCACAACCACTAGGTCCTGAAAACTGCATCTTGTCTAAGGGTCTGGCACAGTAATGAGAGAAACCAACTGTGCTAACAGGTTGCCAGCAGGCTGAACAACAGTGATTTTTTTCAGCTTTATACTAAATAAATAAGCAGGCGTGTAATGCAACTGAACTCTGTTTCACAGTATGTTAACATCTCTCAACTTACACACTACCCAGTTATATTTCCACTAACAAACTGATGTGAACTCCAAAGCCCTTAAAAAGTCAGGTTACTCATGAAAAACCCAATACACCTCAAGAGCAGCAGGTTTGACTAGACAGGCTCCACAGGTCTGGTTCTTCTCCACTTAAATTATTCTGTTCTACGAAGTAAAGGTCAGATGTGCCATACAGCACAGGTTCTACTCAACAAATTCAGCTCTACTGTAAGGCTGCAGAAGCAAAAGTTTCCAACATATAGAACAATTCCTTTATCTGCAGCTCAAATTCTTTGTAGTCTGTTAATGCTGCTAAGGTGTTCCCCTGTCATAAATACAGACCAGAGGTAGACTTAGCTACACCTCTGACTACAGTTTTGCCCCAAATGTGTTAAAAATACAAATAAAGCAACCCTGGCAAAAAAATCATTTTAGAGAATACATGAGCAATTAAAAAATTGGTTTTATTGTACTTATTTTGTGCAGGTTTACGCCTCTATTCATCAGTAATGCTGAAGCTTTCCTTACAATCCTCATCTGAGTTCTGCTTCTTTTAATAGGTGGTCAGTACTCAATGAAGGCTCTTAAACTTCATCAGGACTTGGAAATCACTAATTCTCTTTGAAGAATCTTTCCAATTGCCTCTGTTTATTGAACCATAGAAATGGACTTCCTTACTGGAGTTTATAGTAGTATAATGAGCCAAAGAGCTGACCAGTCAGATTACCTTAAGCAGCAGCAAATGCAGTATCATCATTTAGAGCAGCTGTAGGAATCATTGTTCCAGCTCAATAGAACATCAAGAATTACTTCAGCTCTTTAATTGCCCTTCTGATCTTAAAGTGTGAAAGAACACAGTAAAAACTAAGCTAATTCATTTTTAGTGAAAAACATAAGAAATATGGAAGATCTTTATTACTTCCATTTAAATAATTACTTGAATGAAACTCATAAAATCTCTGAGCAAAGCAATCAAAAAAGTGTCACAATTTAAAAGAACAGCTATAGCTATACTGGGGGTATTGTGACAGCACAGTGACAGACTATTTACAAACATATAGAATATATTTTCCACGATTTTGTTTATGTTTATGTTAATTTCCATGCTCCCTCTTCAATCCCCCCTGGTCCTTTAAAAATTTTTTTTAAAAAGTATCTGATTGCCTATGAGCAATAAGGTAGGAACCTTAGAAATTTGGAAGATTCCCAGGCTTCCAGCTGAGGACACAGGAGCAAGCCTAACAGAATAAAGATATTTAGAAATCTTGGATTGCCAACCTTCAGGGTGAAGGAGTCCCCTAACTATATATATGGCTTCTACATCAGACTATGGGTCTGCTCAGTGGGTGCTGACACACATCTGAGGGCCACAGACTCTCACTAAGCAAGAAATCAGAAGTCCAAGGGACAGAAGCCCAATATCCCAACCATTGGGAAGTTCACCTTTTGTTTTTTGCCCCCAAACATAGGTTTCTGTGATTTTTTTTTTCACAAGTCCAAGAGTAGGTTATCTGGTAGAACTATAATGAAGTCAATGAGTTCAGTCTAATGATGGATTTCAAAAGAAAATTATGTGCTAAAGAAGATAGCCATAATTCCTACTATATCATGCAAAAGAAATTGAAACCATTATACTAACTGACTGTAGAAATGCTTTGACAGTCAAATAATGAGTGTAGCATATAGGTACCTTGCCTAAAATGATGTCACCCACTTTTAAGACACAGTGAAAATTAAACATTGTCAGCTTTTGTATTCTTGACCTGTAATTCTCAGGAAGAACGAAAAACAAAACAAAACAAAACAAAAACCCAGGGAAAAATCTCCACCCCAACTCATTTACACATGACCCTCATTTAAAGTCTTGGTAAATGTCAAAAAGCAAGTTTCTGCCGAGGAAAAGTCACTTGCAACTCTGCACTGCTCTTAGGTGTATATATTTCCACAAGGGTTATACTCAGAATGGACTCTATAATGCTTAGTAGGCTAAAGCTTTGATGAGGGGAGGTCTTCAGCTACCACAGGTTATAAATAATCTCCCAGGTCCCTTCCAACCCAAATCATTCTGAGATATGACTCTGTGATAGTATCATCCAATGGGGTAGAACAAGCAAGTAAATGTGCATGGGTGTTTTGTATCACTGAGGTCTGATCCCACTGGTTAAATTCACGATTGGAGAGTAAATCTACCATCTTACATAGTACCAAATTTTACCCATGTTCTATCCACTATTAATGAAAGGAAAACTGATCTCTCCATCATCATATAAATTGATCTCTGTAACTTGGCAAGGAGTCAGCACAGTGATGATAATGACCCTGTAAGAGTATTAGATCTAATACCCTGAGGCATTAACCTTTGTTTAACCAAAAGGTAAATCTTTTGATGAAAGACAACATTTTATTACTATCCACCTGCAACAAATAGCTCATTTCTTACTACTATAACTCAGCTGCTGGTACCGAAGAGCAAAACTTGCACTTTACATTCAGAGGCTCTTGAGTAATTCTCATTGAGGTCATGGATCAAAACTGATTATACAGTGATGATGATCAAGTCCTGCAAAGTGCTATGCCCTGCACAGAGGGGTATATGCAGCAGCTGAAACTGGTAAAGGGAGATGGAGGCTGTGAACAAATTGCCCCTGGTAAAGAATACTAACCAAGTTGCAGGATGAGGGTGAGCAAACAGGAAAGATGTTCTTGGCTTGTGGGGCAGTACTTCAGACTGACTGATCCTTTCAGTCACCCCATTTTTTTTTTCTGAGAGAACCTACATAAAACTGAGTAGTCACTTTCATTGTCTCAGTTCAGAAAAAGCTAAAAATTCTAGAGCTGATATTTTTCCTTGGAATTTAAATTAGTGTATAGCAAGATTATGTTGCTAAGAGCCCATCCAGTGCAATCTCACTCCAATCACCACTGTTTGCTCCATCTTCAGCAGTCTGTCATGTTTTGAGAGCACCCCATCTTTAAGCAAACATGGTAAGTCAGCATTATTTCAGGTATTTCCTTACATATTTCTCTGTCCTGTAAGATCAAGTTTGTCTGCATTGTCTCATGACAAATGGTTTTCTGTGGTACTCTGAATATCAAGCTTTGGTTGTACCTCCTCAGTTTCTACCACAACACATGCCCAAGTTTTGATTTTCTTGCAACAGAGTTTATTTCTCCTTATTGAAAGCAAATGTTGTTGAGGCCTTTGAAAACCTTGTGTCTACATGGCAGGTAACACAAAACAGCACTGCTTTCCACATTTAATATTCTTTAATGTATTTGCTAACAGAACGTTGACATCTGTTTAATGCTTTCTTTACAAGAATCTACCAGATCTCCCCTTACGCATTTCTTGCCAACCTCAGCTCTCCGTTTTTGCATTTACAAAACAGGATATGAAGTAAGAAAGACAACAGCTTAAAGTTCCAAAGCTAAATTCTAACATAAACCCTTTTTCCAAAAAATATTATTTTGAAAAATGCATCTGACCTTTCAAAATCTTTGAATCATGGTCGTCTCACACACTGATCTGCTGTTTAAACAATAGCCACCCATTTTTTATAATGCTACAACGCAAGGAAAAACAACAAACTAAGGGATAGATACATAGCTATCCTTTTCATGCCAACGCTTCCAGCAATGCTCCAGTGTAAATCAGGTGCCTCATTGGAGAGAATTTTTGGCAGCCTAAAAAGAAACAGCAGCAACTCCAGTGTATTTCTGAACCTCACTTATAAAACCAGTCTCATGGACTGTAAATTCTCACCTGGTATTTTTAACCCTTGGGCTCCCATGTTTTTTTTAATTTTATCAAAACAAAGGAATGTGAGGGAGATGTCTGTTAGATTCCTTTACTCAGCCCAAGGGTTAATTACTCAGTTTTGTAGACATTTGAAAATATTATGCTACCTCTAATGGCAAAATTGATAGAAGCTTGTTTCAGGCTCACTTTATGTCATTATGGCAGATTAAATTAACTAATCATAAATTATGCTGGCTAAAGTACATCTGCTACTCACTAAACCTGCAGAGAGAAGGGAAGAGTTTTTTTCTCCTGAATAAGAAGTAAATGCCATGCACAAAATTAAAGACTTTTACAAACCAATAAACAAACATTCAAGCAATGGATTCTGAGGACTATGACAGCAGTCTAACAATGAACCTGTAGCTGTTGTGGAAAAACATCAGCACTGCAATGCTGCAGGGGTATACCCATGGATCAAAGAGTAAAGACATCCATTAAAGAATAAAGAAGATAACTGAACAAGAGTTAGCATGCTCACATTATTGTTAGAGGTCTTTGAATACCAATATGACTGTAGTGGGTTGACTGTGGCTGGATGCCATGTCACCCACCAAAGCCCTCTCTCACTCTCCTCTGCAGAAGGACAAGGAGGGAAAATGTAAAAAAGGGTTCATGGATTGAGATAAGGGCTGGGAAAGATTGCTCACTAAAGACCATCACTGGAAAAACAGGCTCGAATTAGAAATGTTAATTGAATTTATTACTAACATGATCAGGGCAGGATAATGAGAAATAAAATAAGGCCTTAAAAACACCTTCCTTCCAGCCCTCCTTCCTTCCCAGCTCTGCCCCCACACCAGCCCAGGGAGACTGGGAATGGGGGTTACTGTCAGACCGTCACAGGTTTTTCCTGCTCAGGGAGAGGAGTCCTTCCCCTGCTCCAGCTTGGGGTCCCTCCCATGGGAGACAGTTCTCCATGAACTTCATCAGCATGAGTCTATCCCATGGCAACAGTTCTCCACAAAGTGCTCCAGTGTCACTCTTTCACACAATGAGGTCCTTCAAGGACAAGCTGCTCCAGTGTGAGTCCCCCACATGATCACAAGTCCTACCAGAAAGCCTGCTCCAGCAAGGTTCCTCTCCATGGATCTGCAGGTCCCACCAGGACTGTGTCCTAGCACAGGCCTCCCACAGGATCACAGTCTCCTCTCAGGTATCCACCCACTCTGGTGTGGGTTCCTCCACAGGCTGCAGGAGCACAGATGCTTCACCATGGTCTGCACTGTGGGCTGCAGGGAAATCTCTGTCCCACCATCAGGAGCACCTCCTGCCCCTCCTTCTCCATTGACCTTGGCTGGGGTGGGGTCTGCAGGGCTGTTCCTCTTACATATTCTCACTCTGCTTTTCTCTGGCCACAATTACAGCTGTGCAATAGCTTTTTTTTTTTTTTTTTCCTATTTAAATATGTTATCACAGTTGTGTTACTGCCATTTCTAATTGGCCCAGCCTTGTCCAGTGTTTGATCCATCTTGAAGCCACCAGCGAATGGTGCTGCTGGACATGGGGGAAGTTTCTGGCAGCTTCTCACTGAAACCTCCCCTGCAGCTGCCCTCACCACTACCCAAACCTGTCCACACAAACCCAATACAATGACATGGTGTTTGCAGTGTCTACTTCCAATGTCAACTTTTCCATTTTCTGTTCAAAGGGACTGAATACACCATTTCTGTAGGCTTTCAAGGAAGGGATGGATGCACTGATCTAGATGACAATACAGATTTTAAAGGAATCCTCTTCTTACTCTCTGTATTGCCAAATGCAGATGTGACAGTTAATCCTGTGTCAGTGGGACTAAATTCCTTATCAGGGCATGAAAAATTGAAGTTGGAGATATGTGAGAGGAATGAACAGAAAACACAGGCACTCAAGACCTCTTTGTTGGAAAGTAAAGAATGAAAACTCTCTGAAAACTCATCGTAGACCAGTTCAATCACATTAAATGAGGGTTTGCTTTCTTTTGGACTAATACAAGGAAGAAAAGCCCTGTTGTATTGTATTACATATAAATTCACATCTGTAGTTGTCAGTTAAAAATTGGGGTGACCAGATAGATTGCTTCTGTCTATGAAACAAACTCTGCTGAACACCTCCAAAAAGATTTCAAGTAAGATGAGCAGTCATGTGACCATTTTTAGAGGGAGGGTAAGCAAAGTTTTGACACAATATATTGACACAATGTGTTCCTTCAGGTGTCACAGAGCCTCATGATGCTTTGGGGGCACCAAACATAGTTAAAGTGCAAACTCTCAACACATTATAACATTCTGGAAAGGCGCAGCACTTTCTGTTCACCTATTCCCAGATTCATTCTCCATCAGTCCCTTGAGGCAGATGAGCTTCTTAGTACCATCTGAGTCCTTTTCCCCCACAGTTCCCTTCCATTTCACATTCTCAGTATTACCAGCATTACCCATACCACCTTCCATGCATGATGCATACAGCTATAAAAAAGTCACAAGGAATGAAATATAGCTACAGAATTTAGAGAAAAGCAGTAAGGAAAAGAATTGTGTCCCTCACCATCACACAGAAGGCAACATTAAGGTTTAGTCCTGCAGTGGAAAAAAATCTAAAAACTTCCCCTGAAAATAAAAGAAAGCTCAGATCACCATCAGTCACTGGATAACCTATTTTAAGCCCATCAGAGCCAGTGCGCTGTTCTCATGTTGCTAATTAAAAATGATAGATTCATCAATTAATCTCTCTTCCTGTCCTCTAGTCTTAGTATAAGATTTTTCAAAGGGACAAATGGTCATTAGCTGCCCACAAGTATCATTTCAGCCCTGCAAACTTGTGCCTTTGTCAACATGAACCAGAACCTGCCTCTATGCTGTGAATGACAAAAAGAAAACCTTAGAAAGCTTTGCCACCCTGATAAACATAACAGATTTATAATGGGGAAATAATCTTATCCCCTGTACAATGAACATACATAAATCCTCCCTGGGCTCCAATCCGAACTTGCTTGCTGATGAATAAGCCTCTGTTAAATGTGGCAGAGAGAGATGTCCTAGACTTAGTCTCTTGATTGAAACTCAATTGCAATATTACTACATAGCAGTCAGAGATCCTCCACTATTTAAGGAAGAAGCCATGAAGGCAATCTATTTTTATTCACATTGAAATGGAGACAAAGATAAAGGTCCTGCTGTTAGCTTAGCAAAGTGCCAGTCACATAAAGCATGCCAACGACAATGGTTATCCTTCCCTCTTTCAATACTCGTATCGCCAGGCAGAGAAATAGAATTGGGGTGTACAAGGTTAACAAGCCAGCATCATGTTATGAAGCAAGTGATAAAATTGTCTTATAGTTCTTAACTCTGACCTGTTCCAGTGAAAAGCTGCCAAGCAGAATTATGTCATCCTGAACATCCCTCTCAAACTGTTCAATATATGAAGGAATCTCTTCATCTTCAAGCTCCCTGTGAAGGTCACATGCCTTACTGGAGCTGACAGGCATGACAGCGTCCGGAAAATCTTCACTGATGACAGGGGCTGCTTGAAACAAAAGTGGCAGATTATCTCTCAGCAAATGGGAGTTCATTCACTGCTTACTGCCTTCCCAGTCAGTATGTTTGGCCCAGCAACACTTCACATATGAAACAGCATCAGTAACACAGCTGAAACATGCCAAGGTTCCAGGAAAACTGTCCTCGAGTGCAACATCTGAATTCCGGTACAAATTTAGCATGTGCAGCTTGTTCCTTAGGTACTTTTTAAAAGGCATGATCTACATTTCCATTGGCACTTTGCTTGCCTGTTAATCTTAAATGGACTGGGGTTTGGAACAACTTTGGTATTCCTTCCTGAGGAAGAGGAGTAAAAACTACAATTGAATGGGAGTTTTAGGTGAAGCCACATCAAGCATTTTGTCTTCCTTTCAACTCACCCCAAATGATTGGATTCCTTCTCCTAGGTGTATGTGTGCAGCTCCTGCCTGATTTATTGGGTCCAATTCTGCTCTCACCCACACACTGCAGTGACGTATGCAGAACCAAACAGTACATGCACCACATAAATAAAAACCAACACCATTCATAACGTCACCCTTAAAGAGAAACTTTGTCTTTTTTCACTTTAATTGATCATATTATGTTAAAAACAATTAGATCTTCTCACAGATATCTGCTATAGTACTAGTACTAGTTTGAATCATAAATAATGACAACTATTTTTGCTCATGTCTCCACATTAGGATCACTGAAAAATAACAGATATCAGATTGCCCACATCTGTCTTACTTCACATATCTGTGTGTAAGCTTTTAGAGTTCTCTGTGCCTATCTCTTAAAGAAATTACCATATCTAGTTTTTTGCTTCTCTTTGTCCATCTTACGACATGAAAGCAGTTAAAAGAGAGGTTTTTTCCCCACCCTCCTTTGAAGTCTGTAATTCTCTAATGAAGACCAGAAAAGGAAAGATAAAACTAAGGCTATTAACATTTCCAGTTTTGCTCACTGCTCATTGTTTAATGACTTTAATTGTTGAGCCTCCCGAGTACTTAAATCACCTCGGTGCCACCAACACACAGGAAGTAGGGTGGGTTTTCTATTTAATTACAACAGGATACAATTCAAAATCACGTTGAGGGAAATGTACAGTAGATATAAACAACTCAAACCATTACCTTAGGGTACACATCTCTTCATGTAGCACTTTACAAATCTAATGAAAAGTGATTTGACCTACAACTATTAACTGCAAAAACAAAGCAATATTTACATTTAAATTTATTGTAGCATTAAGGGTTTGGCTAGAAGAGAGAAAATCCAGGAAGCAGAGGAAAAGGAAACATTGCCAAAAGCAGAAGACGGAGCATCGCTTGCTTCCCTTGATGCTGTGTTGTACACAACGGGCCATATGCTCAGCTGGAATAAATCAGCTGCTTTACTGCTTTCACAGGAGCACTGCAAGTTTACATCCTGGGAAGTCTGTAGATTCCTGCCTCAGAGTAGAGTAATAGTCTAAAAAGGAACAAATCAATTTGGTTCAGAAAGATAAAAATTAAGCAATTCATCAAAATATACTTTTTCTTTTTTGTCTTATTTTTGTGAGGAATCATATCTAGCGAACTCAGTTTTGGTGGAAGACATTGGACTCATTAGCGCAAGCTTTGTCAAAAAAGAGCAGAAGAAGAGAAAGAGCATTTTCAAAAGCCTTTTCAAGGGAAGCAACTCTGAAAAATAGAATGATAAATTACAATTTAGATTTAAAAAATATTTGATTAAAAGATACATATGCTCATTTAAGCACAGTTGTTCATTTGCCTGAATTGGAAACAAGGAAAGAACAGGCTTAGTTCAGCTGATCTATTCCTTCTGCAGTGGCTTTACAAAGAAACTTCTCAAACTTGGTCAGTGTCAGGTTGGTCTTTGCTTGAATTGATCCACAGGTTGGAAGATTGAGGTGATGCCCCAGAGCAATACTTGACCAAAAGAAAAGCAAAATAAATCCTCACTATACAAAAGCAGTCAGTGTTAATAAGTCTACTACTTTGTGCACATAGGATAAAATGGCTGAAAATTTGTTAATAGATTGATAAACTAATTAAAAACTTGTTTCTTGAAGTTGTTAGCATGGGCATCAAAAGTTTTCATTGCTTTGGATGTCCCTAACCCTGCAAGTCATGTTTTTCTCATGCTTTCCCATGCTTAAATCCCTTCAGCACAGGCTGTATTTGCAGATACTGGGCTGTAATTAAAACAATCTCTTCGGTATTAGCTTGACTGCTTGTGACTTTGTTTACTTCTGTATTTGTCCATCAGATAGCAGCAGTTTATGTACTGAGATGATAATTTAAAGGGTATATTGAGCAGCAGACTACACCTCAGGATGGATTTGGTGCATAAAGCTTCAACAAACTCCATATGGAAAAATAATTTTGGCTAGCTGGTCTAGAAAACAGTGTATAAATTCTTTCTAGAAAAGTTCCATGCTGAAGGTTTGTGCACAAGTTTCAGAAAACTAAAATTCTGCAAAACATGGCACTTCAATTTTTTGGGTCTTTTTAAGGCACTCACATATTATCATTAGAAAATGTTCATGGATCACAATCTTATATTGATAAGGTAAAAATATGTCGTCTATATCTTTAAAAACAAACAACCAATGTTGCCTTTTAAGTTGCCTTATAATATACATACACTCAAGAGTGACCAACAGGTTACTCAGCGACAAAATGCTTTAAATATACAATTATATAAATTTTGAGCCATGCTCTTTCCTGTCCTTTGTGGATCATCTATTAATTAGGACTGTATGACTACGTGATTTTTCAGCTCAGTGGCCAAATGGAGAAACGAAGCAGTTCTGTAAGAGTGGAAGCAAATTAATCCTAGTTTTCTATGGTTTTTCTTGTGCTTAATAAGGGTCAAACTCCCATATTAGTTTTTCCCTCAATGGAGACATTAATAATGCTTGTCTGCTCTGCTCAACTGCCCACTTCCACAAAACTGGTAGGGAAGTCATACCTGTGAGACTTGCTCCCTGCTAAAACAAAAGCTTGCAAGTGACCAACTAGTTTAAATACTGGGAGGGAAAAACACAGGCAGAAATAAATACACCCTGATATATCCACAGAGGTAGAAGCTGCACAAGCTTCACCTCTCCAGGAAAATCAGGGGAGAAATCTTCTGGATTTGCTTCACCCAAGCAGAGAAAAGTAATAAATTCAGCTAGAACGGTGTGCAGCTTCCCCCACAGGACTAGATCTGATGCCCATCATGGCACTTTTAAGAAATAAAAGCAGCAAGGCACAGCTTGAGGCATGCAACAGCAGTGGCCTGCAGTGTGTGCCCATTTGCTGCCCTCATGCCTGCACTGGGGGCTCTGATGTGCACACAGGGTGTGAGACACACGCTGATGCATCGGCTTGCCCCAGAACTGACATTAACATAGACAACTTGAGATCGTGCTAATAACTTGTTAAAGGCTTTTGTTAAACTATCTGCATGAATTTAGTTGTGATGGTGGCACTTTTTTCCCCCCTTGCATTTAAAACGAGACAAAATGGGTTTCAAAGGTGTTACTGCTATGACCAGTGCCAGTGGAAGAGATTTTGCAACCCTAGTCAAATGAAAACATTTGCCTCTTCTAGACCAAAGTTGCTTATAAGCTAAACAGTCATAAAACAAGTTGCAGCTCCTGGAGCTCCAGTGCCGTAGGCAACCGCCCGCTTGTGTCTCTGACAGAGTAGGCCCGTGTATTGCTCAAATACAACAGGAAGCCTCACACAGATACAAAGAACAAAACAATTTTGTACAAAAGGCATCTGCTAAAAAAGGAGAGGGTAGATAGGCAAAAAATACGAGCTGGGCTTGTACAAACATCACTTCTCCAAGGATGAACCAGAGGAGAGCTGCACTTGTAGGCCTCATGTAAAGGCTGTGAAGGTAAAGGTCTCGTGAGTCAACCAGGTTTTAAGCAATGCCTGTGCAAATAAGTGAAACCAAAGTATGGCTGTTCACCTGAGGTGAAGAAATCTCTTCTCATACACTTCATTGTTTTTACTGTAGATGTAGATCAATTTGTGTTTTCTAACAAAGCCACAGAAAGCACTTTCCTACTCATCTGATAGTGTAAATCCTTGTATAGATAACCTGAAATAGTGTCACATGACCAGTGCATCAGAAAAATTGCCCATCCATTTACCAGCTTAAATGAGGATTTCAATTTCTAGATTTGAGCACATAAACAATGATATTTCCAGTCTTCCTTCTTAAGTGTGGAATTCAACGTGCAGTGAAGCAATCCAGAGAAAGCACACCACTTAAGTTACAGTTAAAACCACATAAACATGACACAAAACAAAAACATTTGGAGAAAAAGACCTCACAGGATTGCATTAAAATCATCATCCCTTTGACTTGTGAGTTCAAGGGGATGGATTACCCTCTCTCCTCCCCACATGCAGACTCAAAAGAGTTTTATTTTTCTTTATGCAATTGACTTTGTTATTTACCTTGGAAGTCCAGCATCTTGTTTTCTTCATCTAGAAGCTTCATCAGTTTAGAGTACAGGATTTGCTCATCAAATTTCACAGGATCTTAAAAAAACAACAGTGAAACCACTATAGCTTCTTCCAGTACTATTTCAGGAAATATTATTTTAAATGCAAAGTAAAGATATTAAAATACAAAAGTTAGGAAGTCCTTTGACACTTGAAGATAGTTTTAACAGTGCTAGTTTGATAGCTCAGAATAAAATTCCAGTCACTTGTTTGATGCAAGACAATTCAAAATAAAAAATATAGTCATATACTTGTAAATGGTGGGCAATATTATATATTGATCTGGACTGAAACTGTTTTATGAATTCTGCCAATAGAGTAGCTGAAATGATTGTTTATAGTCAAATTGCCAGATGAATTCTATTTGACTCTTTAACAAAAATCAAAATACCCAATTTATTCCAATGTGATTTTGGATCTTCATTAGAAATTTTACCTTGCTGTCCATAATACTAACACATTATTTAGTATGAGTAGTCATTACTACACTCTATGAATTTTGAATTTGTGGCTGGTTAGTCATTCAAATTTTTACTAATATCTGCGGATTTTAAAAAGCAGCAAAGGATATGCACATTACCTTTTTCTATGGCACATTAAAAAAAACCCAAAATTGCTTAAAGGTTCTATATTCAAGGGAGAAATAAGCAACTGGAACCATTTTCTCTCCAGATCTCCCAGACCCTGACTTCTCTAAGTTGTCGGTGAAGACAGGCAGAGAGAAGATCAAAGAAATGCATACAAGACAGGCGGATTTAAGTACAGCTACGTGCAAGCTTGGGTGGCTCTTTTCAAGTGCTCAGTAGAATCTCAAAGAGTAATATTTTTTTACCATGAAATTTCAGAGCCCAGTTTTTCAGTTACACTGATCTTCCAAAGAAGGTAGCGCTTCTGCAAACCTCTTCTGAAAGTATAGAATCTTCTACATTTCTTTTAGCCTGCAACATTGAAATGTTCCCTTGGCAAGGGGGGGAAAGCAAATCCTTAATGGGAGGTTCCTTGCTCTCAGGGCACTATGAACTCATACAAATTTTCAGAACAAAAATAATTTATCAAATATAGAAAACATAATTGCCAGTATCTTCATTTTCACAAAATAACCCATTAAAGAATAGTTACTGACTGAAGATTTGCTTTTCACCAGATATTCTCTTTGGGCATTGAGCATGGCTTTCTAAAGTTCTAAGAAGAGTGTAACTTGAATGTGTGCCCTAATTTCTTCATGTTTTTTCTGGTTTTGACTCTTGCTTATGACAAGCTGCTAGCTGGAAAGAGGAGGTAAACCAGTATGGTTTCCAATCAGGGGATGACCATGTAGGACCAAACTTTAGTTCTGTCTTTTTTAAATCTATCCACTACATACAAGTATGCTTCCATCCATTTAACACTTCTGCAAGGAAAAAGAAGCCAGACAGTAAGCCTGTTTTGTAAGTGTTAACAAATCAGAGTGCTTAAGGTAAGAAGGCACCTCTGGAATCCATCTAGCCCAGTTTCCCCTGCTCAAACAGAGCCAAGTTGCCCAGGACCATATTCAGGGACCTTTTGAATATCTGCAAGGTGAACGTTCTGTTCTTGGCAGAGGTATTGGTAAATATGGCATTATAACTGCTCTGCAGAGGTCCACACAGACAACCTGAGGCTGGTACTATTGCTATTTGACTTTTAATAAGCAAGTGTTACCCCAACTTTTGAGTAACATTTTTGCCAGGAAGAAAAAGGAGGACTGCCAAAAGACAGCCTTTCACACATGGATCTCAGATTTGGCATGAAATGCAATTGATTAAAACCAGCTCACCACTCCAAACCCTGGAAGCTGATGGGCTAAGAGCCTGTTCCAAATTCTAACACAAATAAATATATAAAACCCCCACCACACAATACAAAATCAGCATTTATGGGTAAGTTCATCACTCAGCCTCCTTAACACTGTCAAGAGAAATTTCCTCCCAATGAGAACTGTATTTCCGTATATCCCTTATGTCACCACTCTGTCCGTACATGATTCCAGGCACAGATACATAAATCTAATCTGCTTTTCATTCTCTGGTTATGAAGCAGGTCATGACTCATGAAGCCTTTTCATAAGATGAACCAAGGCAGGACCAACAGGAAAAAAATCTTTCCTTTAAATACTCTGAGCCAGAAGCTGACTTGCACAGAAGTTATCCTACACAAGGAGTGGGGAAATTAATGGGATTACATGTAATTCAACCTTGATCAACCTTGATATTTTTTTCACAAGAACACAGTAATTCAAGTTATTTATATGCAATAGAGCCTGCTTTTTTCACTCACACAAGTTTGTGTCTCAAAAGTTTAAAACCTCCATATGTGCTCAAAGTTTCTCGTGACTTTCAGAAGCAAACAACTTTGAGACCCTTTGCGATAGATAACTTTTTTCAGATCTAACTACAGCTGTGCATCTAGAGAGTCTCTGCAGCACAAATAAGCTCAGGCTTTAGAAAGGTGAAGGGCTAGCAAGGTAATTCAGGAGAGCTGGCTCTCGCGTGCTATCGGCTTGTTAGTGCCTAACAACAGGAGCCGGGCCAAAGCACTCAGTGCACGGCTAAGCGCTTCATTACCATCATGATCTTCTTACTTAAGTCCATGCAAATTCGGGCAGGCCCGTTCCCACCCTTTTTTATCTAAAAGCCGTGACAGCAGAGGAGAATTTCGTCTGCTAGACAATACCTCCTGGTTAATCTCCCTCATACCTATGCATGTCTTCTGTTCTTCCAGTCTGCAGCCACACCTTCCCACTGGTTGCTATCGCCCACGGAGAGCAAAGCTAAATATCTCGGCCAAACTGGCAAAAAAGGAAACCCAAAAAGCCTCCCCATGCACTTTTACACACTCTAGGGTTTCCTTCTGTTAGGCAAACACACATTCCACTCTGTAACAAAATTGCTCTCCAAGGAGGGCTTTGGGAGCAGGATTGTGGAAAAGCTACAGTTTAGCACTCAGTTCTGGACTAACTTCATTAATTAAAAAGAACGCGGTGTAGACAATGCTCTCGCAGCGTGCTTCATTTTCCTACAGTAGCAGAGTGAATACAGAACAGCCTCATTTTTACCTGCCCATTAACTCACTGTCCTTGATCAAAGTCTGTGTATACTGCCTATCGTGTTCAGAGCAGTTAAGGCTTAGAATTTAAATTGTAAACCTCAATATTTAAATAGAACTGCATATGTGATCTCTGACACCTCATTTTCATGAATGGAAAAGAATATTCTGACACCAAAATTACATACTTAATTCTGCCTCACCTTCCTCACTGACCTCCATCCCACACTGCCTTGGGTTTATTTCCTCACCCATCAATGGGTCAAAGTAATTTCTGCTGTATTCATTTCCTGTGGAAAGCACATGAAGTAAGGGTCAGCGATTATTAGAAGCACATGAACTAAAATGTTAATTTTGAAATCGACACCAGCAAGCAAAGGGGCATTTTTTTGCTACTTTACAAGCTTAATTTTTTTAACAAGTCCTCTAAGCCTACTGGTACTGCAATTATCATCTTGTGAAAGGTCAGAAAAGGTAATTCTGGAAACAAGTGCACTTTATGTTACTTTTTCTCAGGAACTAATGAAAAAATTCACAAATTTAGATGGCAGAAAGATAAGAATTTTTTAAAAAATACCCAATATAAGCCAAATTATTCTTGAAACACACTGTACAAGTGAATTTTCCATACTGCACAGGAATTTGTATCTCACAGCTGACCTCTCCAATTTCAACAGTTTTAAATTTCACCACTGAGGTTTCAACGTCTGGTGCATCTTTAATACTGTATTGAACCAGAGAAGTGTTTAATTACAGAGGAGATACCAGGATGCTGCCTCATTAATCTGAACAGCAATTACGTTCAGTTGGACTAGGTAACTAATCCAAGATTTTGATGGGGTAAACCCGGTTTTTTTAGTACTCAGCTATTTTAACATCTATTTTATCTGCTCTTTAGAAAATAAACAATTTTACAAAAAAATAATTTCTTAGAATTATCATGAAATAGTACAGTATCTGGCAGCTTAGAAGAACTGATGGCAAAAGCCAGAAGAGTTTTCCTTACACAAGGAGGGAGGGCAGGCTTTTTCATCAAAATATGTCTTTTCTTCAGCAAAAGGCTACACTCTATTAAAACCATCCACATGTTCACTGGGTTTGCAAACACTGTAAATTGTTATTGAACAGGGGAATAAAAAAGTAAAATAATTAAGTCCATAACAAATGTTTTAATTGCTTGAATAGACATGGATGCATATCCTGGAAAATACATAAAAGCTAAATGTATGAGGGGGGTTAATTCATCCAAGATACACTATGGTTGTCTACAGTGTATTTGTTTTAGGATCAAAAATAATCCAAGCAGCAGCTCCTTTTCAGAGACTAAATGAAACTTTGATATGAAACTAGGTTTAATTTATATTTCTGGACTGGCACATTTTGACTGTCAGTCTCTGTTCCTTCAATGTAGTAAGTACAAGAACCGAAAATTTGCTTTACCTTGAGGTCTCAATAAAGAAAAAATAAATGAGTTTCATTTTTGTTACTTTATCTGTCAACAACTACTAGGCTGGTATGAATCTTGGCAGTATGTAATCAAAGTCTTATGTACTGCAATAACAGAGCCATTCTACCTTATTCACTGTAATTGTTTTTCTCTAGCACAAAGCACCATGATGTTATATGAACACCCCTTCACACGTTTGTAAAATAATTCACCTACGTGCTAAAAAAGAAAATGATGATGCATTTCTTTATTCAATTACTTCATAGCTGTACATGTAAATTGCTGGAATGTGTTTAGCATCCATACAAAAAATATTCTGCTATGGATAGGCTTTTTTGCACAATCTTACAATCACAACAGCTTTTATTGAATTTTAATATCCCATGTGAGTCTGGTGTGAAACTTTGAGGAGTAGACTTTTGTGCAACTCTTCTAGACAGAATAATTGGCATTTAGGAGGAAGTGTCATGTTATATTTGAGTCTGCAAGGTATGGAAACCATTATTCAAAAAAAAAAAAAAAGAAAGAGATACATTGACAAATACCATTAAATAGCTTGCTCTCTGGTCCTCTAAAAAAAAAAAAAAAAAAAAAAAGAACAACAACTTATTTTAAAAAAGAACACTCTGAGGAGTATGAGATACTTTGTCCAGGGCTTTGGCTTGTCAGAACCACACACATCTGGTGACAGACTGTTATGCAGAGGGAAAAAGAACCACCAGGCTTGATTTATTCAGAGCAACATGCATACTTTAAAACTTACATAAGCAGAACAAGTGGCAAACACCAGAATCACCTCCTCACTGTGATTTTATAGATAACAAGCCATTTTAAACTGCAGAACTCCACAGAAAACTTTTATTGAGGCTTTCAGAAGATCCGAATCACTCAAACCTTAGGTCACTGCTCTGGGCAGAGGATGTTGCTGTTTGTGGGTTTCTTGGTCTTTTTTTCCCCCTCAGCTCAACACACACCTTGAGAAGTGGTGTGACCAGGACATCTGGGCTCTGGGCAGGTCCTAAAATTATTCACTGGCAGTGGAAGTTGCTTTAGCTTTAAATTACAAAATTATCAATTTTAGTCAACATAACACACTGCCCAAGGCATTTTGCTAATAACATTTTGTGAGCATGTGAACAGATTACTAATCGTCTCACATTTGCTTTTGGAAATATCTGAAAGCATATAACATGTAAATTAACAGTCCACTAAGGAATTCATATTGCCCTGCTTTGTGGTATAAACACAGTAAATGTTAATACAGAGCTTGCTTGTAGGTATTTTGAGTAGCACCACATAGCTTGGTGTTTTTCAACAGAGAAAGTTAGTTTGACGACCTGCTCTCAAAAAGACCTGGCCAGCTTTAGAAACTTGGGTCTTTGCTTTGATCCAGAGGCTCCCTCAAACCCATTAGCTCAATTTGAAGTCCAGTTTACCCCTCAAAATTGTGTTATTTCATGTGGAAAACACAGTGGATAATTCCAGAAATCAGAATTGAAATACAAAGCCACAAATTACCTATACATTAAAATAAAAATGGAAAGAAGGGTGTTGGCACAACAGTGACCAGATGGGAATTAATAGAGTTTAATTAAAGCAAGAGGAGTTGCTAATAAAATTAGCATAATCCTTGGATGCAGCCCATGGGACTGTACACGAATTACTAGGACTGGATGAAACTTAAAAGATGGCTTTTAAACTAAGATGTCTGTAGTCAATTATGCCATGTATGTCCTGAGAATACCACACAGGAAAGGCATGACTAAGCTGAATTTCTGTGTTGTGCTCTACTCCACAGTGAGATCAGGTAGTCCGTATCAATTACACATGAAAGGTATAGCAGGGAATTTGGATAACAGGCAAATATTCCATTTATGTTGTATTACTGATCTAGATTTTTAGTTTAATGAAAGAATAGACAAAACTCTGTTGGATTTGTGAAGAGCCTCCCAATCAAAGTAAAAATGAAGGAATTATCAATAGCCAGATGACTGACTACTAAAAGCTTGAATAAACAATTACTGGTGCTTTTTTTCAAAGTGAAGCTGGACTTTCAGGGTAAAAGGAAAAAAAAATTGGCATGAGCCATCTTTCTTTAAAAGACAGTATGGAGATTATGCTCTGCACAAACTTGCCGTGATAAATATAACAAGTCCATTTTCACATAGCAGCATGGTCAACATGTGTCTACCAATGACTTGGGAGAACACTACTGGGCACTACTAAGGCAATTCATTGAAGCCTTTTGCATCAGATAGAATAAGACAGAGGTATTTTGGAGAGATGAAATTCCAGGTGAGACAGCATTTTGACCCAAAGTGCTTTTGAAACATAGTGACGTAGCTGGGAATGGAAAAGAGTAGTCCTCCTTTCCCACACCTGATTTAAAGCATTGATTTCAGCTGCAACTCCTATTAGGGAACATCATATCAAATACTCACATTCTGCATTCAACAGAACTGGACTTATTTCCCTGGGGATACTTTTCATTTCAGTTAGCAGACAAGGCCCTTTGGGCAGCCCAGACTGAAGGCTCCGTGATAACATATTTCCCCGCTTCTTTATGAGAGCCAAAGCAGTGTCCTGGTGTCAGACCTGAACATCCTCAAAGAAAAGTGACCACCTCGACTTGGCCAGGAAGAACCAAGACTTGGGATTAGAAGGAAGGGAAAGCAAGGGTCCCACTTCCAGCATTTCCAACCACTTCAAGTCTTGATGGGTTACGTGACTAGCACTCCCACCCACCAATTTTCATGATTCAATACCTACATTGACAAAGTTTGATATCTACGAGTTGCTTATTTGAGCTTTTGACTCTGCTTTGTGCTTTGAAAAAAAGGTCTATAAAGAAATCTAAAAAGTTATTCAAAATTATTAAAGAATAAAAGAGGAGAAAGAAGCCTTTCACCTTAAAAAGAATCACACTGAATGCAGAAGAAAAGAAAAATCATCAGTGAAAACTGCATAAGCAGTAGGAGTTCCTGCATAGTGAAAAACTGAATGGGTTTCCAGTGAATTTATAAGTTCTTACTTCATATAGGCAGTGATTTAAAAGTGGAAAATAATGTAGAAAAATTTAAAACTTTCACAAGAAAAAAATTTGAGTTTTTATTCCAAAATTTTGTGTTGCTAGAATTACTCATATCCAAATGTTATGAAGATGCTATACATAAAACTGCAGTCTTGTAGAACATAGTGAATTAATATGTAGTCCAGAAAACAGAGTTAACTTTCCATTCTCATTTTTTCAAGGGAAAAAAAAGAATGTTAGTCAGAAGCTATACTTTCAGTTTGGTGTTTAATTATTTTTACTGACCCAGGATATTGGTCACATTTATCTCAGCTCATGTCTATTTGAGATACACATATCTAACATTATTTTCTATATTATATTTATAGCTAAATAATTTCTATGTAGATCTAAAATAAGATTCCTGGGGGTGCAACTTAATATACAGAGTATTAAATATATGGAAGAGTGTTAGGGATTTTTACACAGAGCCTCTAAATTTCATTAATAGCAAGCAGTATTCAATGAAAAGATACATGTTAATGGCATCTTCCTACTGAAGAGCATTAAGCTAGTGACTGGACAGTAGACTTTATCTTGAAAACAAAAGCAAAGCTTGTTAAATACCACCAACACCAGGCAACTTCCCAGTTTTTTAAGAAATGTTTTAAAGGTATCGCATGTCATTCTCCTTATCCTCAGCAGACATCATAGGTAATGAGGAAATCAGATAACAGTGTCTCATGTTCATATTGCAAGTCTTGAATAACTCACCTGTCAGCTTTGACAGGACACTGGCAAAGGGGCCGTTCCTGAGCCTGAGCAGTGCAGGTCATGCTGCGCCTGCTCCGACCCTTGAAAAACACCGCATCACACTCATGGCACCCACAATTTTTACACACCACTCCTCTCCTGCAAGGTTTACCACCTTCTCTGCTGTTTAGGCAAAGGTTCAGCATGGAAATTAGTTCTTTTTTCCTTTTTCCTTTTCCTGCAGGCAACAGAGGGCACTGTGCCAAGGGATGCCAGTGTGAGACCTGCTACTTTTCCTGGGGAAACGCTGTTGGTCAAGGGCATAAGATTTACTGATGATGATGGAGTTCATTTAGGCAGAGTATTAGATAATGTGACACATGTCAATGGGGAAAATGGATACTAAGCTCTCCCAGGCTGACAGGCTTGGCTGGACCCATTCTGTGCCAGCGAGGGAACTTGCCAAATTTTGAAGCAAACAATTTCCAAGTGTAATAAATTAGCCTTAAAAATATATATTCAGTCACATTCTGAAAAAGTATTTTCCCAATTATAAAATGCATCCATTCTTCACAATTCTTCTCGCCCTACCTTTCACAAATTCAATTTTAGCACATTACTTAGATGTGTGGTGCAGTATCCCTGTTAAAATTGCATGCAATGGATCACGTTTTGCACACTACATTACACCTTGTGCCGTTCTGCTGATTTCAATTGGATTACACATTGTGTAATTCAACGCAAAATTACTTCCAATGACAACCCTTTTATTCCTATGCATACATGGTGATCCATCATGTCCTGCATACCAAGTTTGGCATTTCCATTTCAAAATCCCTGTTGGAATCAGAAAGCATGGAACCACATACATAGAACTTGAATTATTAGATATAAACTTTGCCATTGTTTAAGGAAAAGAAGCGTATGGTTTTGAGTCATACTTCTGGTCCCATCCTTTATGCAAATCACTTTGTCCAACACAAATCAGCAGCTCTGCAAGCTCCCATTTCTTTCACATGCAGCCCAAAGATGAATTTACAGCAGATGCCTGTTTTTTCACCTGTATTTATTGTCTCTCCAATGGGTTCCTACCACTTCTTTTGGATAAAATTAGACCCTGTTCAAAAGGTGTCAGCCTCTAGTTCTCTATAAACAGACTGAACTCAGTGCAGTTGCTGATATTTTTAACAGTCTGATATGCCACATGGCTCCTTCACAAAGCTCTTTTTTGTCTATGTATTCCTGCATCAAGGTCCTTGTCTGGTTACATTTTTGAGCAAGGTAGGCCTTATATTGTCCTGACACATTTGAACAACCTTTGTCAGTAACTGTTCATTAGCCAAGGCTTTTCTCTACTTTAGCTTTTGATAAGGAGCAGAGATATTCTACTTTACACTGGGGCTTTCCCTGCAGGACACGTGCAGCACCATGTTAGGTACACCCAGCCTAGCTCTGCAGTTCAAGGTGATGCAGCAGAGATCCACACAGACACTAATTTTCTCCCAGAAGCAGTATAGCCATGCTAATGCCATTCTGTACCTGGGCTAATTAGAAGAATAGTTCCTGGTCTTCAATTGAAAAAGCTTTCTTTCCTTCCTTTTTTTCTTTCCTTTTCTCTCCCACCCCCCCTCAGATGTTGTTAATCTCTGTGGGCAAATTTATTGGAGCATGATATGAGATGTTAACAGTGGCTGTTACAGATAAAATGGTAGAATTAATTAGAGCTTTTGATTTTAGAAGATAATCTAGTTTTGAAAAATGATTTGTGTATTGGGGATAATAGGGAAAAAATGAATGCTTCTTGTCATCTGGTGACAATTTAAACTTGAATCATCAATATTTAGGGTCAGACTGCCTCAAGCCGTTTACAAGTGCACAGCATACAGGAGAACACAATTAGCCTTTCCTTTATCTTCCTTGCAAAAGCCACGGAGTATCACAGTCTCCAAAGGTGTCTATGCAGCCACCAGCTACAAGGTAGGCCATGCAGTGGGAGTATGCTCCAAGAGCCCCATCCCTGGATTCTGCAGCTTGCATTTGTGGTTGACACCACAGAAAGATCACATTCTAATTTGATCTGACATATATTCTCTCTGTATGAAATTTTACCTATCTAGTGGCAATGTGAACAGTGCCATCCCAGAGGGCTCTTCTCAGCACTAGCTAGACCAAATCTGTGTAGCACTGTGGTGAACACTAAAAAACACAAAGTGGTAAAAGGCATTTGGACTTTCTCATAACAGCAGCAGAGGAAAAAATGTACTGAATGCTAAAATACAGTAACATCTGCTTTACAGGCCTACAATAAAATGCTCAGTACAGTAGTCTTGTGTTCAGGGATTGGTTGCAGCATACATCATCCATCTGAAAGTGAGCAATTGCCCTTGTCTTCTGCTGTCAGACAAAGATGGAATAATTCCTGAAAGTTTGGTGCTCCTGTCGTGACAGTTTGCTGGAAGCTCTTTGTTGGGCAGAGACTTTACCAAGCCAGCCTGAACTTTAGGACACTGTACAAAGTATTTTGGGTTTAAAGACCTCTGGAGAAAAGAGAAAAACTGATATTGGTTCACCTTGAGATCAAATGTCTGACAACTGAGGAACTGGTGGACATAGATTCTTGAAGGTTTGGGTGATGTAACCCCAAATCTTGGATGTTTTTCCCTGGGAAGTTTGTCTATTAGACCTTCCTTTGGGATGGCCAGCATGAAAATCTCTGCAATTCAATGTTTGATGAGGGGGAGAAAGGCATAAGGTTGGTTGGATTTAGCCATGAGGAAACTGAGTACTTTAAGAAATAATAATAATAATAAAAAAATGCCCTCTTTGGCAAGTACAAGGCTAGATGAACTTAATTTCACAAGCAATATGTGAAAGAAATGAAGGTGATGGGAGCAATCAGCAAAAAGTCAGCATAAAATACAGAAGAGAAAATAGGATAGAAACCAATTAGTTTGCTGAAAAATCAGGAGATTAATCTGAGTAAGTAGTCAGGCAGTTCCCCTGGGTCATTATAACATTTAACAACAGTAACAACAGTACCAGGACTTCACTGATGATGAAGAGCAAAGAGCAGAAAGAGTTACTCAGTGGTCTAGTCCTGAACAACAGGCTACCAGTGATGATAAAATCT
This sequence comes from Prinia subflava, assembly GCF_021018805.1. NCBI lineage: Eukaryota > Metazoa > Chordata > Aves > Passeriformes > Cisticolidae > Prinia > Prinia subflava. Next base: position 88,018,786 of record NC_086247.1, read on the forward strand.
GCAATTTTGTCCATCATGAAAAATAGATCAGTGAAAGTGGAGTGGCCTAATGAAAAGACAAATGGACTAAGGATCAGAGTTTTTATTTCTGTCAAAGGTCTGCGTGGTGACAGCAGAAAAGGTCTCATGCTCTGCCCCAGTTTCTCCACAAGCAGAGAATGCAGGAGCTTTGTACTTTGAGTCACAAGAATAGCCCCCACCAGTCTAATTTGAAAAATAAAAAAGTCTCTGAACAAAAACACCAAAAAGTTTTAACAAACTTCTTGCAAACAAGAACCAGTCCATAAACTCTTCTTTCTAGAACATATTGTATTACGGGAGAAAAAAAACTGAAAAAGCACAAACATATATGTG